>NW_010168666.1:39407-40721 GCF_000695765.1 Mesitornis unicolor
CCATTGTGCCTCTCTTCTCCTTTGTTTGCACACAAGCTTATTATTCACGTAACCTAACACACCTCTTCTACTATACCACTTACTATGCTTGTCCTCAAGGCTATTTCCTGGACACGTTTTTAAGTTTAATAACCAGAATGGGATTAAGAGGAAAAATAGAAAATACTGTTGTCTAATAACAATATTTGCAGAAGTTAATTTTCTATGATCGTATTAAATATCTGATAATCTTATAATCTGATTCTTCATTGTCTGTTTGTGCAGAGTGTTTATTGCAGGAGCTAGATGATAATGAACAGTTTCTTACTGTTCCAAAGTAACCTTAATCTATTAAACAGTAATTTAACACTCATAATACTGATGCAGTCAATTTTAGGTTTTTTAGAGGCTGGGGTTTTTGGGGGGAAGGAGTTACTTTTTTAAAATTAAGTTTTATAAAGTATTTATGTTATTGCTGACAATTTGGGATTAGCTATTGAAATTGAAGGACAACTCAAAAGTTAAGTATCATCTGCAAACCTTGATGACAACAGAAAATGACACAGTTTTAAAGTACCTTTTTCTGGGTAATTTTTCAAGTTATCTAAGGAAGCAATACAGTGAAGTAGTATTAGTTCTAGCATATATGATGTTGCTATGTGCATAGGTAAGAGCGTGTTTGTAAATGTTTTCCTTGATTATGCTGCAGATGCTGAAACCCTCCTCACCTGCAGGGTTGAAGAATTTATTAACCCCTAAAATGAAGTAGTTCCCAGTGTGCACAGGCATATCAATACAGAGAAGGGAAATAATAAGTAACACGTAGTGATATTAATAAAACTCGTTATGTACAGGACAATTAAGCTCTTCATTTAAAAATAAATACTGTAAAAAGTAGTGGTGTAGTTCTTGGCAAGGGAAGGTGAGGAGGGCAGGAGAGGTTGCAGGGGGGATTACTAGGGACTTGTCATAAAGACTGAGTCTGTAAATACAGTGATCAAGTGACTGAACTATATTTGGAACCCGTCAAAATTCAGCAAAATGCATTTATTATCGACCTCAATTCTGAATATTAAAAAGAATATGAATCATGCTGTTAAAGGACGTTGCAGCGGTAATGATCACTGAACTCAGAGAATTCAGCAAGGGAAGTAACAACTTACATTTGTAACAAACTAACTTGAATCATCTGCAGTTGGCTGTAAATTAGGGAAGCTAAATCAAAGGCTTATTTTGATAAAACACTAAGTGAAAATGTTTTGCAAAGATTTTTCAAAGCTTTTTCATGTTACTCGATTTTTCAGCGTGAACTGTATGATAGATGTGTCCTGCTGA
>NW_010168666.1:40817-59456 GCF_000695765.1 Mesitornis unicolor
GGAATGCCTCACAGTGCTAGCCAACCCCTGACTTATATGATTCAAAAGGATTTGTTTCAGGCATGCTTAAGTCTCAGAAATTCAAGTACATTACGCCCCATTAAAATACTTTCTAAACTTAAAATATAATTAAAGAAAGTTTACCATAGTTTTTGTCTTGGAAATATTTATTTTACTTTATTTTAAAGTTTTTATGATTTCGTCAGGATCTTTAGATTAAATTAAAGGAAAATTATGTAAATTCACTTTTGGTTTACTGATTTAAAGCGTCTGTTCTGAACTGTTATTTCCTCTGGAAGGAGTTCCAGAGATAACTTGAAATTATTTTTTGCATGGAAGTGGGAAACTTCAGATGCTTTTTCAAGCTTATGCTTGTGTTGGAATTGTAAAAAATTAAGAATTTAATTGGATTAAAGCATTGAGAAGAGTTTTTAGCATGACAGCTCAACACATCAAAGTTATTGAAAGAGAAAATGATAGATATCTTATGTGGGTCTCCTTGAAGATGGCCACTGTTTTCACCAAGATGAAAAGTTTAGGGCTACCTCCACAGAACATCATGATACTATTTGATACAAACTAGAGAAAAGTTTTTATAATATTATTTTATCAATGACATTAAGTCCGTTACATAAACAAGAAAAAAGTCTCTCATAAATCTAGAGAAAAAGGCTACCATTATATATTTTGGTCACTGATAACAAAATACTGACTTCTTAGATTTTTCACAGGACTTCGATTAAAATAACATTTAAGTCTAAAGCTGGCAGGTACAGCATACAAGATACATACATAAAAAGATAAGTAGTATATAAACCAGATAAGCCACTAACGATAGTTATAAGAGAGTCATTTGAGTAAGATAAATGGTTTATTACACCAAATATACACGTAGAAGAAAATGTACAGCTAGGAACATACTTTTAAAGAATTTTACATGAGATTAATAATGCACCATTAATATAACTCAATTAGGGAGTTTCCTGTATTTCCAATTATACTAAAATAACATCTAAGTACATTCTGAAATTTGCAAATTGTTGTAGTTCATCCAGATCCTGGTTCTTGTTATATAAATTCAAAGTCAGAATATGTGCCATGTGGTGTTTTCACCTATGTCTGGCCCAGATAAGGTAAGTTTTGCTAAGCCTGAAAACTTCACCTGTCCTTATAAGGAAATCAGTGATGAAGAAAAGTAAATGAAGTAACCCTGGTACATTACTCATAATGAACCCAGTAAAATGGGACAAGAGGAATGCTTCATCAGACAGTGTAACAAATTCATTATCATTCACTGCAGTCCAAGTACTATTAAAAGAAAAAAAAAACAACAACAAAAATCTCACAAAAATTCTAAATCAAGATATTATCATCACACGAAATGCCCAGCTATACCTTTAAATGTTTGCTTTTAATATCAGATGTGAACTTGTAGCATACGTTTAGATAAAAATTTTAAAATATTTTCAATTACTCAAACATTATTTAGGAATAGAAAATGAAGATTGTTCCAATAATTTGTGTTTTAAATATCTGTACATCCCTATGACCAGTGGTTTGCAAACACCAAAATCCTCTCAGTGGGAGAAAAATCCATCAATCATAAGAAAGTTTTTGATAAATTTAGTAGGATAAATAGAAAATATTTGATACCTCAGACTGCCTCATTCTTTGGGAATTATATTACCGGGAACAATTGAAATACAAGTAGGAATGTTTGGATTTGAAACTGTAAGGACTTTCTTTCTTGATGCTTGAACAAAAGGAAATAAAGATTTATGGCGTGTTAATTTGTGAACTAGAAAGAAAAACACTTTTAAGATTAGTATACTCAAACTATTTCTAATGCAAGAGGTAATGAAGGTGACAAAAACTTTGGATAAGTCAATTCCTTTATTAATTGTCCAAATTGAAACTTAAATTATCAAAGTCTATAAAGAAACACTTCTACTGTACCTAACAATTTATTCTCTCTAGAAGCCGTCTGTCAGTTCTATGTTACCACACAACTCTCACCTCATGAAGCAGTTTGTATTCATCTAACATTCAAGAATGCCATACTTACACAATTGATTTTTCCAGTCTGCTCCCCTGTGATCCAACTATTTCTCCCAGTGTACAAAACATCTGTCCCAAAAAATCCTGAAAAGCAGTAACATAAAAACTCAAAATTCATATTTCACATTGAAACAAATTTGGTTCCCCACTTACCTGGGCTTTTCACTATTGTAGGACACATTCTGCTGACATCGCATCTTAATAATAATTACACAGTAAGGAATCATGAAACAGACTCCCTATTACGTATTTTACATAACACTTGGTTACATTTACAGAAGTAATTCTAATGCACTCAATTTACTGTTCTTATATTGCCTTTTTCATCAACAAAAATGAAACAGAGATGGGAAATTTTAAAAGCATTAGAAACATGACTGTTCCTTTACCTTCTTTAACTGGAACATTTTCATAAATTTATCTTTTATGAAGAGATTCTAAACTGATTCCATTAATTTCTTCAAGTTAATTATGTTGGCAGAAATTCAAACCAGTGCAGGATCTCTATGAGCATCCTGGATTGACAATTACATATAACATTGCTTTAACAGCAGACTTTTTCCTGTGTTTTAGAATTCAACTGTATCACTAAAAATCAGCTAATTTTCATACTGTGTCTCCCTGTAATGTAAGTAGCTTAAAAATATGAATGTATTTTTAAACAGTTGTAGGTATACTGAAAAAAAAAATGCTGCAGTCCAACTCCTTATCTTGCAAGTGAAAAGAGCATGCCAGCTGTTCTTCCTAGCATGACTGGCAGTAGTGACAACAGTAGCTTGTGAGATTTGTTCACAAGCAGTAACAAGAATCGAAACACTATAATTCCTGTACAGCAAACCACATCATTATACTGTGCACAGTAGCAAATATCTGTACAAGTAATTCTGAGTCTTCTCTCAGCCCATGCCAGTCATCTCTGAGCTGTCTTAGTTGTGAGTCCATACAGCAGATTGGATCTGAGAACTAATCCCACTGAAGAGGAAAATAACTCTGCAAAAAATGTTTTTTAACTATGTCCTTTAACTGATCTGACACTGCGACACTGTTTCCATAAATATTAAGTCTTTTAAAATAGCTAAAATTCATCTGAAAATATTCAGCCCCTCATTCATTTTTAAAAACATCAGGCATGACACGTTCTACAATAACACCATTTTCTAATCCAAAACCATGTACTCCACAATTTTGTGTGTGCGTGTGCAGTTCCTATAATTAATTCCTATTAGTTCCACAGTCTGTTATTAATTACAACTGTTCAGTACTCTGTTGTTTTTGTTGGGTTTTTTTTTCTTAAAGCAGGAAGTTACCATGAACATGAAAGTCTAATTTCAGGTAGCCAGTTTTATAAACATTACTACAGATAGCTACAATGGCAGCACTGTCTACTCTGGTTACTTCATACATCCGTTATAAAACTTGCTGCAGTTGCTTCTCATATTGCCAAAACTGAGCTGCTGAAATTGAAATTCTCCAGATTGACTCTTTTTTCATCCCCTAAACCGTTCAATTGCCCAGTACTTCCAAAGGAGTGGGTCAACAGCTATTTTTAGGAACAGGAAAGTTCTTATTCCACACGAAGTGACTACAAGATGTGAGCAGTCCAGCTGTGCAAATAGTACTGGCCTGGTACTTTCCAGAAACACCAAGCTCCCACTGCGTGGATATGAGCAAAGCTCTGCTCACTTCCTATGTACTCACTGCTCAAAATCTTAAGAGCTACAGGGAAGACATGCAGGACGCTGGCGGCGAAAGGAACAATCCAGACCAACCTTGAGCACTTGGGAAATTATGGAAATGAATTGCTGTGGTTAAGAAACCCATTTTTAGCTACCATCTTCAACAGTGTTCTCAGAGTCATCATCGTCTGTGTGCGTATGATACTACATGGCATAGTTTGGATGTCTGCAGCACAGATGCCAAGTCTACATCAACTTGTGCAGATTTTCACTTAAAGACAATGGAGGGAAATAGATATTTCTGTTGTGTTAAAGTCTAGATAAAGTTTCTCTCCACAACTGAAGATTCTAGGAAATTGGCACTGTTTAAAAACCTAATATGTATGCTTAGCCTGTATGAATTAGAATGTAACATGCACATATGTACTTCAAGATCTTCAGAAGTACATTAGTTTGTTTTCTCATTGTTTTGTCCTTTTCTTTTTTCCATGGGCTCAGCAAAATACTCAAACCTTTAATTCCAGTTTTAGTAATCTAGGCTATATACCTGCATATATCTTTGTTTGTAATTCCATAGTGACTAAACTTATCTTGTGTCTTATCTTTTTTTCTTAAAACCTAATTATGATGTTTTTGTACAAAAAAGTATGTTTCAGGGAAAAAAGAAAATAATTCAGAAGAACTAGTTACTACAGAAGTGCAAACAATCAAGGACAGAAACACAGGATGAGGTGTTATCCTTGTTGAAGATGGTATAGCAAAGACTTCTATTTTTTGCATAGCTTGTTTTTCTAGCTAGCATTGCAGTTATTCAGATCACCTTTCCATGATGACAGAGATGGAAAACAGCTTGCCAGGGGCTTTAAATCTTTACAGAGAGGATCTAACTGGAGATCAATGGCTAAAAGTCTTATCTTTTCACTGTGAAGCATACACACCCCATTCCTTCCATTATTTTCTTTTCCTTTGCTTCAGGTTCTTAAAGGTTCTCTTACCAAAGCCTTCCTGTCTTTATTTGAAAGAAGTTCACTCAGAAGCCTTTGAATTCTACTTTTGCATTGCTAAATTCTAAAGTTGCTATTTAATCCCTTTTACTTCAAGATGACATGAGCACTAAAGGTTTCTACTAACGTTAACTGGAACACAATTAAAACGTGTTTACAATTTTTAGGACCCAGAGAAGTATCAACAAAATGCAGCATTATCACATACCTGACTGAAAAGGTATTAATGTGTACTTAAATATGCCCTTTACAAGAGGAATGTCCCATTAAAATTATACTCATGAGCATTATATGCTATTAACCACCACACAATCACTCTATTTGCGTCTACGTATCTGGTATTGCACTCAAAATAAAAAACACATTTAGGAAAGTGTAAGCATTTCAGCACAGAAAAGTATAATAGTGAGAAAAACTTACATGTTTCGATAGGTTCGGACTCTTTGAGTCAACATCGTAGCTTAAAAATAAAATTAAAAAAGTAAAGTTATATCACAGTTGCCAGACTGAACCATGACAGACTATAGTATTATGGTTCACTAGTTACTTGAAATGGTTTTTAATGAAGTGCAGGCTACTAAGATAAATTATTCTTATATTCCTCTTAGAACAATGGAAGCTGCCAAAAGACAGAACAAAAAATTAAAATTAATCTTGGAAAACAAACTTGTGAATTACTTTCTTAGGTAATTTTTCAGTCACTTGACTAATTAAATAGAAATAACTGACAATAAACTAAATTGCTTTTAGCAAGATCTGACTTGTTCTTTTCAGCTTATCATAATCTTGTTCTTCCTCGAGCTAGAAAATGCCATTGTTTCCTTCCTCTTCTCACGCCAGAGTTCAAAAAAAAACTGTGAATTAAAGATAGATTTTAAAAAAATAATTATTAAATTGTACATTCAGATACAATACCAGTAACTAAATTGAAAAAGTATCCTCCCTGCCCATCTCAGCCTCCCCAGCACGTTTTCACTCCCACTTTGGGGCGCACTGTCCCTTCAGTTGTGCTACCACAGCTGCTTGTTGGGACGCGTTACCACAAGACAGGAGGATGGGAATACCAAAACATAGTTGGATGTGGTGCAGCAGTCAAAGTTTTAGAAACGTATTTGTAAACAAAGGAATGACTATAAAAATCACTAACATGAGTTTAAAACAAAAAAAGAAGTAATTGCATACTGTCTGGTGAAACTGAACAGAAAAACACAACTGGTAACTTGAACAGAAGGGGGCCTGAGACATGAGTGGCTGTACAGCTTAAGAGGGGGCTCACGCTCATTTACAAGAACACCAAAAGCCAGAGATATACTTGCCACTTTCTTTTTGTTGAAAAAAATATGAATCATGTGAGAAGTTTCTTTCTTCATAAAATAACACCTTGGCCAACAGTAGTACACAATTTTGCTGAGGAATGTAAAAAAATAAACTTTCTAAAGATTCTTCTTTCCTGATCTAAATCAGAGTTTTAACGCATGAGTAGTTGTACGAGATGCACATTTTAAACTCCAAGTTCTACAATATTTCATTTCTCATCTATCACCATTATAGGACTCTAAAGTAAATTCACAGACTGTGGCTATATGGTTACTTGCAGGCAAACATTTAAAGCAGTTATTCAGCTTTGAGTTCAGAATAGAGTTGTGTTCAGGTAATCCAGAACAGCAGCAGAAAGCTGTCAGGTCTTTCTGATAAGTACAGGGTATGTTTGATATTTACAGCTTGTCATAAATAAATAAACAGGGGTTCATTTCTCTAAGTATATGAAGAATCAAACAGGAGACTGTATTTTCCCTTCCAGGCCCAAGTCCTTTTCAGATAGCACTTACCCAGAAGTTCTTTACAGACTTTCTTTCCTTTGCCTAGACTGAGCCTAGCTCTCTCTTTCTTGGTTTATTTCTTTTGCTCTTCTCTTCTATTGCACTGTCTCCTTCCCATAACATGCATGCATCCTATGAGGAGCAAGAGGCAACCAAATCAAGATTCCTACACAGCCCCAACTATGTCTATTTCAGCAATGTCTTACCTACACTTGGAGGAGAATTCTTCATTACACAAAGTGATTAACTCTAACTTGAAGTTATTTTAAATAGCAGGTGCCAGTTATACTCAATAGATTTAATGACATTAAACCCAATTTTTAAAATAGAAAACAAAATCTGCACCAGGCTTCCATGATGGAGATGAAAGACTTTCTACCTAGTCATCTAGAAACACCCTGTAATCTACCCTGCATGGAGTATTTCCTTTCACTCCTTGACACAGTGGAAGTCTAGCTGAAACAGTGAGCTGCTGTCCGTGTGTTGAACACAATGGAACTTTTTTCCTCACCCATCCCTCCAGCACTTCTTGTTAACTCAGGAAGCATTCTGACATGCCATAAAAGACATTTACAGCTAAAGAAAAATTAGACATGGGTGGGATTTTTTATTTTCACAATATAGGGAATGGTGCCATTCAAGAGTATTTCAGTGCACCCTACCAGCAACTTAAAACAAATAAACTAAAAGAAATACACATGAATGCAGAAATCTTAGGAACACAAAATAAGAATTGACAAAACTCATGCTAAAGTATACCTTGCAAAGGAAACAAAAAGAAATAGGAAAAAGGACACGTAAAGAAAATTTATGGTCACTATACACATACTGCAAAACTAACTGAATGACTTTCCCTTAATAACCTGTAAGAGTTATTCAAGTGCTCACTCACAGGGCAAGGTCAGGAAGAATTGCTTATAAAAAAGAGGGTAAGTATTTGAAAAAGGAAGACAGGCTTGATTATCACAAATACTGGAATAATAAGAAGAGGGTGAAATGTAACAGATGACATGCCAAGGTGACCTGGTGACTGGACTCTCAATTGTATTTTTCAAAGCACTAAGTTAAAATCATGTTAATTCCACTAGTGGAATGAAATGAGTACATATAGAATAATCTCAAAAGCCACCTACTTCTAGAACAACTGCTTTCACTTTAAAATCTTAAATATATGCCATATATATATATAATGATATATTTATATATTAAAAATAAATGCCATTATGCATGTAAATACAGTTCATTTTTAAATCTTAAAATGTAGTATATTTAGATGCATAATGGCATTTATTTTAGTAAAGAAAATTTTGGCTCTGTACTACTTGTACCATATTTTATTTCCGGACAGCATGTCCATACCTGTTTTATTGGCTATGCTGCATTTTAACATTTTGACTTCCCTAGCTTTCTAACTCTTTTCTAAAAGTAATTACTGTGAATATGATTGTACGTCGACTAGTTAACATCCACTGATTTCTTAAAACTCGGTCATTATTATGTTACACATTTATTTCTGAGGAAGCCATGCTAAACCAATCATGTTTATTAATGTATTGCACATCAATAGATACTATTTCTTTTCAAGTTAATTTTATGCTGGACAAAACTTAGTATGTTCACAGAGGCTGCAATACTGAAGATGGTTAACTTACAAATCAAATCGCAGATTCTCTCTTTCTTCAAAGAAGTAGTCCATTATAAATTTTCTTACAAAATCCGGATTTAAAGTATTATCAATTACTTCTGTTCTTCCAAACTGTAGAAGAAAAGTATAAATTTAAGCCACATGCTATAATGAAGAATAATTAAGTAGACTGCCAATACCAGCAATATGTGAAATATGAAAAAGCCTGTAGAAAATTAACTTCAACAGATGCCATGCAAGAAAATGACTGTGTTCACATGAATAGATCCGTTATCTGTGGATGAAGATGGACTTGCAGAAGACCTTGTATTTCAATATGAAGAGTAGTGCAAACCATGTAATGTGTGACCTAAATTTTATAAATATCAGCTCCCAAAGCCAAGCAGAATCCACAAAAATTTGTGGAAGAAATTCAGTAACATAAAAATGCAGTTTCCTGAAAAAAAAACAACAAGAAAAGGCTTGCATACATCGCTTATTTTAGATAGCTTTAACTATTAGGAAACATAGTCCTTTCATTAGAAGTGTATCATTTTTGCATTATCCCGCTCCTATTTCACCTCAGTTCAGCTTTCGCTTCATCTCTGCTCTCTCTGAGCTTTTTGAAAAAGGCCTTTTCTTTCTTGGTGTTTACAGGAAGAGCCTCACCTCATCAAGCTGAAAACACTTCAATTTAAAAAAAATAAATAGCTTTAGATTGACCAGTTAATATAAATCACAGAGAAAAATGATGGATCATAAAATACCAGTGTGATAGTTTTGTTCTTGTTTTAGCTGTTCTTATAAGATACGCAAAAAACAAAACATAAAAGAATTAGGAGTTATTAAAATGACCATTTCCTTTTGTCCTATATATTGAACACACCAAGACATATTTGAATACAGCCTACTGAAAAGCTTTTTGACAGTCTGCTGAAAGATCATCATTAAGGAGTCCTCAAAACTGCAATTTGGGCCTAGAGGCTTTTGACTAACTCAAAGACTGCCAACCTCTTCATTGACAGGCCTTAACTAAATCAATAAACATCGATAAAGAAAGAATAAATCTTCTTTTAAATGAAGAGGTTTGAGTTGTATTTCCTATAGATGTTTTCACATCATGAATGTGAGTCTAATCACTATAACCTGCACAGAGCGTCCCCATGCTGGCCCCTGTGTACTTAACATACCTGTGGCATGAAAGGACAGAGCATACTTCACTGTCTCTTCCTCTCAAAACTAAGCCATTTCTTTTTATTGCTCGATTCTTATTAAGTTAAAATGGTAAAGAACTCCAGCCTCATTATTTGTGTGTTTTAAAGAAACTCCACTGCTGTCAGCAACTCCTTTTTTTCTTCTTTGAATGACTGTGCGTGCGTGCATGCATCCAAACTGCAGGGGACTGCACCCAAGCACCACTCATTCACACAGGTCACCTGGAGAAGGGGGCCTGTATCTAAGAGGACGACTGCTTTTCAAAAAGCAACTACCCACCCAAAGGTCTTGGGTACAATAAAATGTTCAACACAAGTTAACACATCTTCAAGACACAGCTCTATAAAGCCTCAGAAAAAAGGACAATCCTCAGAAGTGACACAGCGGTGATTTGTGTCTTTTTGGAGTGTGCTTGAATCCTGTTGAGTACCTTTCTCTATGCTGTGAGATGTTCAATTGGGACAGTCTTAGTCAGAGATCTCCATATTCCAGCACTTCCTATAAAAGACAGAGAAGCAAAACTATCTTCCCAATGAGCTATACCATCTCCAAATCAAAAGGCAAAGAATGTTTAACATTTAGTGTCAATTAGCATACTCCTTTACCAAGATTTTACAAAATTTCTTAAAACATAGGCAGAATGATTCCCTGGTCTCATTTATATCCCCATGATATCCCCTGCAAGGCTTCTGAATATGCCTTAAGGCACAAACTGTTTAGAAATCAAGTTTACTCATTAGCACTGTATTTCTTCAGCTCTCCAGAGCCAAAGCAATAGCTATGAAGGGGGTAAGCACTATACAGACATGGGCAGGAGACATCTCCAGAAGCTCTCCAGAGTGATGGAGACACTGGATATCAAAATAAAATCTCCAAGTTGCTTAAGAGAGGACTAGCACATGATGCACATGATCCTGAAAACAGATCAGAACATGAATAAAATAGTTTGATCCTTACTGTTTGTTTTGGATGAAAAAAGTCAGTCTTTTGAGAAATCATTCAAGGTATTCTCTGAAACACTGGGACAAAGTTGACAGGCAGAGTGCTGTAAAAAACCACTCTCTTGAACCAACACTGGTGACTGCTATGGGCAAGTATTAATCAATGAGAAATGACAGCAGTGGTAGAAAGTTGGCATTTCTATGGGATTAAGTACGGCTGGAATACTTGCCTGGGCTAAAGGGCCTTTCTTTTCCCTCTGAATAGCAGCATTCAAATTTTATGTACATTCAAAGCCTCCAATCAGTTTCCACATCAAATAAATCTCAAAGTTTATAAATAAAATCTTCCTGTCAGCTGCATGCTTTATAACATTCAACAATATTGGAGCCAGGAAAAACTGAAAGCTGGACTGGCTGATAAAATGAAATATGTAGCAATATTTAAGCATTTAGAACTATTTGAAGGTATGCACTGAAAATGAGAAGCCGCTCTCTGACATAAGCCAGTAAAGAGCAGTTCATCAGACCAGGGATGAGAAATGAAAATAAGGAGGTCATAAGGACCATCTGTTTTGTAGTTCTGAACAGGAATGTATCTCATCTGTGTATTTTTTCCCCCTCGGGTGCCCTATTTCTTCCATTTGCACTCTTGCAGCAAACTGGAATCGGATGCATAAAGAGGAGATTTACCCTTAGTACTGAAATCTGATAAACACTGACCTACTCTAGGACTCTGCACCTTCAAAAAGAAGATCCAAGGATGACTAGATTGTAACTGGCAAAGCTGCCAGAGGCAGAGCAAGACAGACAAGAACATGTATTAAGTTCTGGTTGTCTCTCATGCTGTGTCCAACACAATCAGACACACAAAGATATGCATGAAAATATTTCCCAGCCCATGCAGGTTCAAGTAACGAATTGTCTTGAGAGACTCCTCAATCACCAGGCAGGAGAAGAAAGGTTACTAAAGGTATTTAAATCCTCAGATTAGGACAATCTTGAAGGAGAGTAAGAGGACTGTCAATCATATGGGACCTACACTTCTGCATACAGGGAAGGCACGGAGAAACAAAAAACACAGGGAGCTGCAGCCTAGGAAAGTTTACTTTCTGCTGCCAAAGTCATCATCTAAATTGAAAGGCATAATCCCAAAATAACTAAGTGAGCTCAGAAGATAATTTGTCAAGAGAGCCCATTTAGGGGCACTAATACCTCTCTTGACAAACCTCTGGCTTGATACCTTCATAAACACATCATTTTCTGACAGTATGATCCTTCTTAAAATAGTAAAGGCAGATTCCACAACAGGAGGATACACTTGACTTTGGAAAAGCCATTCAGAGCAAAAGAAAATTAATGGCTACGGAAAACAGACAAGAACCACAAAATACTTGAGGTTGGAAGGGACCTCGGGAGATTGTCTCGTTTCACCTTCCTGCTCCAAGCAGGATCAGCTGGAGCTGGCTGTCCAGTCCGGTCTTGAGTCTGGCCGAGGACAGAGACTCCACAACGTCTCTGGGCAACCTGTTCCCGTATAAGGTACTGCAGAGTAAAAAGGGTGGTTTTTTCTTAGGTTTAAATAGAATTTTCTGTATTTTGATTTGTACCCATTCACTCTTGCCCTGTCACTGGATACAGCTAAGAACAGTCTCTCTGACTTCTTTACTGCCTCACATCAGGTATTTATAACCATGGATAAAATGTAAGCCTTCTCTTCTCCAGGCTGAACAATTCCAGTGCTCTCAGCCTCTCCTCATGTGAGAGGTGCTCCGGTCCCTTTAACATCTCAGTAGCCTTTTGCAGGACCCACTCTAGTATGCCCCTATCTTTGTCATACAGGGGAACTCAGCACTGGACACAGCACTCCAGCTATGGTCTCACTGGTGCTGAGGGAAGGACCATCACTCTTGACCCGCTGCAATGCCGTCCCTAATGCAGCCCAGGATGCTGGGCTTGCACACTCAAAAAACCTCTCCTTTCTCTCAGATGGAAGGTACTAAGGGGCTGGGGGGTGTGACAACTTCTGCAAGTGTGTGAAAAAGCAAGATACGGGCACAGAGCTAGATGAAGGAAAGCACTGTTTCAAAAATAGTTATAAAATGACAGCTAAATGTCAGTTAAAACAGTAAAATATCACAAATTTATAAGTACTTTTCACCCCTTAAAATCTGCATTTTTTTCAGTAACCAAGATTTCACTTTACACTGTAAGCATATTACACTTGGGAAATCTTTCGGACTTGATTTAAAACATGACAGAAGTGTATCAGTAAAAGGAGACAAATACGCAATATGCTGAAGATTAATTCACATCAAGACCAGAGAAAGCCTAGCAGCGTGCCCATTACACTGCTACCTTTATCTCTTATCAGTTACACTGAAATTGTTACAAAACTCAATTGAGATTTTTGCCACTGAATTCAGTGGTGCTGCTAACTTTTCTTTAAATTATTTTAAATTACTTTTTTTAAATTGAGGCTTCAGTTTTTGACTGGTCTGTTTACTTTTTCCACACAGGCTACACAAATTATTCCTTCACATTTAACTAATATAACTAATTAATTAACTGACAAGTTCCTGGTAAAATTTATCTTCTAGATGACATCAAAATGTTGGGCCCTAACAATCACTAGCCTACACTTTTCAGCTAAATAAAGCATCATCTTTTAAAATGTCTTTTCCCAATTACCTACAGACTTTTTTAAAGCAGAACAGGTGACTTCTACAATCCAGTCACTTACTACTAATAACATAGCTTCTAATTAATTAGAACTCCACATGGCCTGGTTTACCTGCTAACAGTTGTGTAAACCCAAAATTTTAACAAGGCTAACAAGCAAATACCTTTAAAAATGTCATTCAAGAGAGTAACAGAATCAACGGAACTATTTAAAGGAAAAGAAGTGTTCAAGAAAGAAATCAAGAACAGAGTCCCTTTTCTGGATTTCCTGAGATGGAGAGTCTTTGTCACCTCATAATGCAAGCTCTCCTGGTAGAAGAGGATTTTTTAAATTTATTCCGTCATTTGAATTTTTATAGCATCTCAATCAAGTGATCCAGCCCAAGGGCCTATGAGGTTAATGGAAAAGTACAACCTTCTTTTTAACATCAAAGTTATAGAAGAGTAGGAAGTTGGGTAAGTCCAATATCAAAGATACAAAGCAACTATTGCAACTATGAGGGTCTAACCCAACCCTCTGCTGACCACCTTCTATATGAATTTTATGGATTAATTTTTGCTTCAACTTCATGGCCATGAGCGAACTCAAGAGTAATATTTAGTAAGCCCTCCTTTCTTTCTTTCAAAAATTTCCTGTTTTTTATCACCATTGCCATGAAGTTTTTCCAATAATTGATCACCCTCATTCTGAAAAATAAGTTCTTATTCCTTGTCTGATTTTTATTTCACTTCCTTGACCCTCTATTGGATCTTTCTATAGCTTTGTTAGACAGAAATGTTTTCCATTATGAAAACTATACTCTTAGTGTTCATATTTATAGCTGATTACAATTATCCATAATTCATTGTTTAAGGAAAATAATTTGATCTTAAGTTTTTCAGTGTAGCATATGTTATTTAATCTTTTAATAATTAATTACTTTTATCTCTAGTCTTTTGTCTTTTAAACATCTTTCTTGAAATGTGAACAGTCAGAACCTATTATTCTGTTTCAGTTCTAGAAAACTAAAGAACTTAAAAATGGTTTACACTATCACTAGGTTCTTGGCTCTGACCTAAATGGCTTTTGAAAATTCTTTAGGAAGCTTCAGGTAACACCCTCCATTGGAAGGTCACTGCACCAAATGGTAAATGAACACACAAAACATTATCCTCTTCGCAGAGTTTGTGATCCAGCTTCACTAGACGTGAACAGAACAAACAACAAACTTGAATTGCAGAGAAAGAAACGCAATACCAAAGAAATGAGCCTGTTACAGTGATTAATAGTCTCAAATAATTAGAATTAGAGAAACTACAAGGCAACAAACAAAAAAATCACAACTGCTAACCCCACTCCAGAAAAAGTTTTTAATATATAAAGTCATATTAATAATTAATTAGAAAAAACACAGCCTTCTTCTTACATGCATGCAGACACTCATATGAAAGCTGTATACTGCATGTACACATGATGGCGATTTCTAAATAAACTTCTTTTAACTGATGGACGTACAATCAGAAGTATATAAAAAACAGAAAGGATTCCTCATTTTTCTGTGCTTTGGTTTTTTTCCATTAAGTGTTTCCTTTGAAAGGAAACATGACTTCCTTGAAAAGATGATGTTCTTTTATTTCACCTGCCTTAACTCCTTTGAAAAATTGATTCCTTTGAGAATCTGCCAGAGAAAGCTTTCCAGTGAACTGAATATCATGCAACAGCAACATTTATTGCTTCCTCACAACTGGGACAGTAGAGGCTTCTTTCATACTCTTCATCCTTTGCTTCCTTGTACTGAAACTTTTTTCTGCTAATCTGCTACAAACATTCCAATTTATGCCATGTCCCTCTGCTAAAGGGGGATACAAGATACAAGCTACTGCTTCAAAGAAACTTCACCAGTACTCAAATCAAAGTCTAAATCCCAATAAATGCTGACTATAAAACGTCTAGCCTTTATCATTTTCATTAAGACAGCCTTCAAAATCTACAAAGGAGACTTAAAAGCACATCTTACTACAGTTCAAACAGTAATCAAACGGGTAGATGCTGCAGTGAAATGCGGAACTACTAGACAAATGAGTAAGTGTCCACTTTAAAGAAAATCACACAGTCTATCATAGAATCATTTAGGTGGGAAAAGACCTTTAAGATCATCGAGTCCAACCATAAACATAGGACCACCAACTCCACCACTAAACCAGCTCCTTAACTGCCACATCTACACGCCTTTTAAATATCCCCACAGATGGTGACTCAATCACTTCCCTGAACAGCCTGTTTCAGTGCTCAGTAACACTTTCAGTGAAAAATTTTTTCCTAATATCCAAGCTAAATCTCCCCTGATGCAACCTGAGGCCAATTCCTTTCGTCCAAACACTTGTTACATGGAAGAAGACACCAACACCCACCTCACTATAACCTTCTTTCACGTAGCTGTAGAGAGTGATACGGTCTCCCCTCAGTCTCCTCTTCTCCACATTAAACAATCTCAGTTTCCTCAGCCGCTCCTCATAGGACTTGTGCTCCAGACCCTTCACCAGCTTGCTTGCCTTCCTTTGTACACACTCCAGCACCTCAATGCCTTCCTTGTAGTGAGGGGCCCAAAACTGAACACAGGATTCGAGGCGAGGCCTCATCAGTGCCAAGTGTACAGGGGCACAATCACTTCCCTACTCCTGCTGGCCACACTATGTTTGATACAAGCCAGGATGCCACTGGCCTTCTTGGCCTCCTGGGCACAGTGCTGGCTTACATTCAGTTGGCTGTCAACCAGCACCCTCAGGTCCTTTTCTGCCTGGCAGCCTTCCGGCCACTCCTCCCCAAGCCTGTAGTGCTGCATGGGGTTGTTGTGACCCAAGTGCAGGACCCAGCACTTGGCCTTGTTGAACCTCATTCAACTGGCCTCGGCCCATTGATTCAGCCTGTCTAGGTCCCTCTGCAGAGTGTTCCTACCCTCAGGCAGATCAACACTCCCACCCAACTTGGTGGTGTCTGCAAACTTACCGAGGTGCACTCAATCCCCTCATCCAGATCATTGATAAAGATATTAAACAAAACTTGCCCCAGTACTGAGCTCTGGGAACACCATTCTCTAATATCATAGAAGAGGAGAATATTCACCTCTTGGAGATCATTTATGTCATAAGTTAATTATTGTTAATTATAATTTACTAATTAAAGTTCTAATTACAATTATTTATTGATTTATTAGTAGATCAGAATGAAAATATAAGAATAAGTAATCAATTTGCTGGATGAAAACTCTCTGCAAGGTGTCAACAAGTTCCTATGGACTTGGATGTATATGGATGGACCCATGCAGTAGCATATATGACTAAATAATCTGGAGCAGGGACTGAAAAAATAAAGCTGCAAAACAAACACATTTTTACATAATTAAGAACGATAATTATATAAAAGGCAACTTTGAAGACTTGGGAGAATAACATTACTCATACCCAGTGACTGGACAATAAAATGGTAGATGAAATTTCATATGGATGAATCAAACACTGTATGCACATCAGGAGAAAAAAGTAACAGCTAACTTAATACAGAAGCTAGGATGGCTGAATAAGCAATGTGAGCACATAAAGGGAGAAGTCTTTCTGTTTATAAATTGTACAGTACAGGGACTAGGTACAGGTCATGACACTAATTTTTAAAATTTCTTTACAAACTGCTCACCTTTGCTACCTTGGGATTCCACTGCAACCTTGCCTATCTGCTTTCTTTCTCAATTTGGTGACTCAATCAAAAAAGACACTTTTTCTTGTCTCCAGCATATTTATTCCAGATTAAAAAAATAAATGTGAATAGAATTAATGATCAGGAAGACCTGAAGAATGGGAAGGCATTAACAATTTCAGAAGACAAAATGGAAATTTACTGAGCATATAAAATAATATTTGGCAGCTCATAAAGCTGTAAATCAGCATGATGAGGGCCAGTGAGAGAACAGATTTCTAGACAGGTATACAAATTTAATTTGCATTCAATGCGTTTTTACAGTAAATAGACCAGAGGCCCAGACCTCGCTCCACAGGCAGTTTCTTAACACTTACCAGTGGTGGATATTGCCAGTAAAACTGCAGCTGGTTGAGTATTTTACAATGTCTATTATTTATTTAATGTTCACCTTCAAAGTGCTTCCTCTTGTTTTCAGAATTAACACCCTCTTCAAAATGAAGGAACTCAGATTCTTTCAATACATTATTTAAGGCTTCTGTAGATAACAGTAAGTCACACTTAGACGTATTTCAAATGGTCCCTCACAAAGTAAAGGGAAGTTAATATTTTAAAATCAAAGCTCAGATTCTGATGATGTATTTGTTGTCAACTATATTAACTGAAATACCTGATGTTCACTCTGTCAGTGAAATCAGGGAAACTCTTTTGAAAAACAACACACTATTAAATTGAGAATGCAACATTTTCATTCTTTGCTGGGGATTTGGTGTGCAAGAATAACATTGGGTAAAAACACTGGAATCAGTACAAACAGAGTCAGTGCCCAGAAAACATCTACCCTTCATTAAATGAAGGGTTTGACTTAACTATTGTATCAAATCCCTCTGAGTAGCTTAGCTGAAGGGGAAAAAAGTACACTGCTAGAACACAGTGCTAGGGAAATTATGGAGATTATGAAATTATTTACTGTATTTATGATCCCCAAGGATTTTCTACAGTGTTCAAAGGAAAGTAATTAGGCAAAAGAAGGAAGAGAACTAGGCATAAAAAGATGTGAAACAGAAACAAGGCAACGTTATGTTGCTACCACTGAACACCATTCTTTAATGTCTACACGTATCATCAGAAGCTTAATTATTCGTCTCAGTTTTGCCTTCTTCAAACAGTTCCAGGTGACTTCCACCTCCACAAGCTAGTAAAATATTAAATAAGTGTTTAAATACAACAAAATGGACACATACACAGAATTCTCTTGAAAACCACAGTATTAGTGCATTCACCACTGCAAGGAGAAAAAGCACAAAAATAAACATATGAGATTACCGATCTAATGTATCTAATGTATCTAATGTATACATCATCTGTTCTACCTACTACCTTGCTTTTCACCAATGGTATACATATAATAATACACCACAACATATAAAACACAATCCTGACTCAGCCCCTCTATCATGCCAACCTCTGAATTTTGACTGTCACAACAGCTACTAGGAATGGGATTCTACTCCCTGAACTTTACATCTGACATAGTCAAAAGTGTAGGTTTTTGATCAGCACTTGGAGGCATTCTAAAGAATGACTCATCTGATCTAATGCAGACATCTAAATTAGGTCTGATGAACTGCCCTCAGGATGTTATCTTTTTTCATTAACTATAAACAGTTTCAACAGTCAACTGAGTTGTAAATACCTAGACCTTCTCCTGATAGACAAGACAGAGATAATTATGTCTTAAAATTTAATTAAAAAAAAAAAACACATTAAATTTTCTAGCAATCACCATGTCAAAAGTCTGGTTTAACCCCCGTAGTTCCTAAACTGCCATATGACACCATAACCACACGGCAAAGTGGATGACCTAGCCAAGATACTCTTTATTCAGTGCGAAGATGCAATACATGCATTATATATAATAACTATATATAATAATATAGTAATATATAATA
>NW_010168667.1:0-1101 GCF_000695765.1 Mesitornis unicolor
TGTAGGCCCCCTTCAGGAACTGGAAGACTGCTAAAAGATCTCCCTGGAGCCTTCTCTTCTCCAGGCTGAACAGCCTCAACTCTCTCAGCCAGTCCTCACAGGGGAGGTGCTCCAGTCCTCTGATCATCTTCGTGGACCTTCTCTGGACCTACTCCAACAGCTTGCTGTCCTTTTTGTGTTGAGGACCCCAGAACTGGACACAGTACTCCAGGTGAGGTCTCACGAGAGCAGAGTAGAGGGAGAATCACCTCCCTTGACCTGCTGGTCACACTTCTTTTGATGCAGCCCGGGATGCGGTTGGCTTTCTGGGCTGCAAGTGCACATTGCCAGCTCATGTTGGGTTTTTCATTGACACTTCCAAGTCCTTCTCCTCAGGGCTGCTCTTAATATATTCTGTGTCCAGCCTGCATTTGTGCTTGGGATTGCCCCTACCAAGGTGCAGGACCTTGCACTTGGCCTTGTTGAACTTCATGAGGTTGGTGTGCACCCACCTCTCCAGCCTGTCCAGGTCTCTCTGGATGGCATCTCTTTCCTCCAGTGTGTCAACTGCACCACACAGCTTGGTGGAAACCATAAACTTGCTGAGGGTGCACTTGATCTCACTGTCCATGTCACTGACAAATATGTTAAACAGCACTGGTCCCAATACTGATCCCTGAGGAACACCACTTGTCACTGGCCTCCATTTGGACATTGAACAGTTGACCACAACACTCTGAGTGCAACCATCCAACCAATTCCTTATCCAGTGAGTGGTCTGTCCATCAAATCCACGTTTCTCCAGTTTCGTGACCAGTATGTCATGCAGGACACTGTCGAATGCTTTGCACAAGTCCAGGTAGGTGATGTCAGTTGCTCTTCCCTTATCCACCAAACCTGTAACTCCATCATAAAAGGCCACCAGATTTGCCAGGCACAATTTGTCCTTGGTAAAGCCCTGTTGGTTACCACCAATCACCTCATCTTCATTTTCCATGTGCCTTAGGAGTGCCTTCAGAAGGATCTTCTCTATGATCTTGCCAGGCACAGAGGTTAGACTGACTGGCCTATATTTTCTCAGATCTTCCTTTTCCCTTTTCGGAAATGAGGGTTATGTTTCCT
>NW_010168667.1:1115-25726 GCF_000695765.1 Mesitornis unicolor
AGCAGGAACTTCACCAGACTGACATGACCTTTCAAATATGATGGATAGCGGTTTGGCAACTTCATCTGCCAGTTCCCTCAGAATCCATGGATGGATCTTGTTGGGTTCCATGGACTTGTGCACCTTCAGGTTCTTTAGATGGTCTTGAACCTGTTCTTCACTTACAGTTGGTGGATCTTCCTTCTCCAGTCCCTACCTTTGCCTTTTGTAACTTGACAGTGTGGCTAGAGCTCTTGCCAGTGAAGACCGAGGCAAAGAAGTCATTGAACACCTCAGCCTTCTCCGTATCCCTTGTGATCACTTCTCCATTTTCCTTCTGGAGAGGGCCCACACCTTCCCTCACCTTCCTTTTTTCACTGGTGTACCTGTAGAAATTCTTCTTGTTCCCCTTTATGTCCCTGGTCAGACTTGATTCCATCTGCGCTTTAGCTTTCCTAACCTGATCCTGGCTGCTTAGACAACTTCTTTGTACTCTTCCCAGTTAACCTGTTCTTGTTTCCACTCCCTATAAACTTTTCTTTTGCACCCAAGTAAGTCCAGGAGCTACTTCTTCACCCAATCAGGCCTCCTGGCATTCTTGCCTGCCTTCGAACTTCTTGAAATGCATTGCTCCTGGGCTTGGAGGAGATAGTTCTTGAATATTAACCAGATTTCTTGGGTCCCTCTTTCCTTCAGGGCTTTATCCCTTGACAACCTGCCAAGCAGATCCCTGAAGAGGCTGAAGTCTGCTCTCTTGAAGTCCAGAGTAGTGAGCTTGCCCTCTTTCATGTCCTAGGGATCTTGAACTCTACCATTTCATGGTCACTGCAGCCAAGGCTGCCCTTGAGCTTCACCCATCAGCCCCTCCTTGTTGGTGAGGACAAGGTGCAGCATAGAATATACCAGTAAATGTGAACTTCACTAAAATTTTTATAGAGAAGCCAAAATATTTTCTATGCCAAAATATAATTCTTAGATCTTTTTCCATTGATGTAAAACAATTTGTCTCTTGTAGAGTGTCCAATGTAAGTAGTGTAAAAGGCAATGTGGTCCAGCTGTTTATTTTACAAAGTCAGGTCAAGAGTCAGCAGCAATACTGACTATTCTTTCAACCACTGTGTTACAGTTTTCCATGTGACACAAGTATCTGGAGACAGACAGATGCAGAAGCAAAGGAAAAAAACCTGTAAATGGGATCTCTGCTAAGTTTGGGTAGGCTGTTCTTCATTCAGAATCTTTCGGACTTATACAGATATTTGAGTAACTGAGTTTGTTTTTGTTTGCCCACTGTTCCAAAATTTGGATAGGGAAAATTATTTTAGACTGAATTGAACAAGTTTTATGTTTGTCAGTTTAACTTTAAAATGGCTGAAACTGTCACATTTTGAACATGATCCTTTGACTCACTGGAAACAAACCCTTCTATTTAGTTTTCAAAAATTTTAAGTGTTTATAAAAGACTAAAACTGATGAAAAAGATTTTTTTATGTTTTTGTGACTTTTTAAAATTTAAAAAACAAAAGCATCCTGTTAAAATTTCAACAAGCTTGTAAAATTTCTTGCTGTTGCCCAATTTGGAGTACTTTTACTGAAAATACTGGTACTTGTGTGTAATCCCACTAGGATAGTATAAAAGTATGAAAATGGTTCCAACTTGCACCAAAATGTGCTGTACAGACTTTCCTGTTACAGTTAACCCTAACTTGCTCACAGCATTGTTCAGTCTGTCATTCCTACATTTTTGTCCCCCATGTTCCTTCCTTTAGACACCAAAACTGTGTTTACAAGCAGCAGTGTAGTGTGAGAGCATAATAGTGACCATTACACTGGAGCAGCGCAATTATCTAAAATATGCAAAGCTTATTATGTGGTGCAGTGTCTCTTGTTTAAAAACTCATATGCAACAGTAAAATACATTTATTTGTCCTTTTTATTTTTAAATTACTTAAAAATGTAATCTGAGGTTGGCTGTGGGAAGTGAACCGCAATTACTGCTGATTATAATATGATTCATTAGTTTTAGCAGGTTCAATTGTTAATATTGGAGTTCAGATTTGGTTGCTTGACCAAGCTATTGACTGAAACTTTTTAAGTTCCATATATTGTGCTGTGAAAAGCATGAATGAAGGACCTTATTCATTAAAGAAATTGGAGCTACTTCTGCTCATTCCTCATGTTGCTTAAACAAAGGAAAATTGAGGCATGGATTTCTAAGAGGAATTCTTGAAGTACATTTGTTCCTGTGGAGATAGGAACACTTTTGCTATAATATGCAAACAGGGGAAGATTTCGGGGGGGGGGGGGGGGCGTGTTTGGAGCAGAAACATCTATCTTCCTTCACCTTCTATTTCTCTGTCAGACATGGAGAATGTTCAGCATAGAAAAGCACAGATTTACAAAAATTAGATTGTAGAGTTTTTCATACTGGAGATAACATAAATACATGCAACCATGTGCCTTCTTCTTCCAGAATACTTGCTTAATTACAGCTCTATGTTTCAGTAATTATAAGGTAATGATAAATTTAGCACATACATAATAAAATATAATATGCAAAAAAAAAATTCTGAAAAACAATCCACTTAAATTCACCCATAATGTTGATACAAAAATGACTTTGTTACCCTGTATTTTTGTCTAAGTCATTCCTTTCTCTGTATGTTTCCTCAGTCTCTCATTTTCCTATTGTATCATGTGTAAGCTATCTGTCTTCATTTCAAAGGCATTTTGGGCTTCTGCCTGTTTTTAAAACATCTTTTATTCACTACTGAAACACAGTTTTTGCTTTTCTATGGCCTACAATGTCAGCTTCTGCATACTTCTTATTAAAGATTCAATAAATGTGTTTCCTCCCACATTGTGCCATTTGGGAAGAGTTCTTCATAAACATATGCAGTGTTTGTCTTCATACTTTCCTTTTTCGTGATGTCCATTAAAAAAATGGAGCAAACCAACTTGTCAGCTGCTAGTCTGCTGATGTCCTAACCTCTTCTCTCCTCTCCTACTTACTCGAGTTACCTGCTGGTTCCCCTCTTTCTGTGTTTCTCAGTTTTTGTTTGTTTCATGTATTTGGAATGAAAAGTCCATCTTTTTTTCCAGTATGTTTGTATAGTTCCCCAGTTGAACAAAACTCTTTGTAGAACTAAGACTCTGAAAGACTTAGGAAGTCCATGCAATAGCTTCTATAGAATTATTACCTTTGCATTTAATATTTAAGATAATTTCTAAGCTTCTGTAGCCAGGGCATTTGTCTAGGTGTTCATTCACTTTTAGGAAATGGTCATTGATCATTGCAGCTGTCTGGCTATCTGATAGCTGAAGAGCTTGTGCATAGGCCATTACGAATTGTCATAAGCAGATAATGCCAGGTGACCTTGATTTGCAAGAAGAACTAAAAGAGAAGACAGGGTCGTCTAATGAGGTGTATTCTGGTATTACTGCTACTGTTCATGCATCTATTTGTTGCCAGGATTCAATTTTTTTCCTGCTTTTGATTTAGCTGGGTGCTTGAGGATTCTGTGTCCTTTTGGTGTACAACAGGTCTGTTACTCTATGGCTGTTACTTCTCTGAAGATTTGGCTGGAGCATCTCTCCTACAAGGACAGGCTGAGGGAGCTGAGGTTGTTTTTCAACCTGGAGAAGAGAAGGCTCTGGGAAGACATTATTGCAGCCTTTCAATACTTAAAGAGACCCTATAAGAAAGACAGAGAAATCTATCTATCTATCTGTCTGTCTGTCTATCTATTTATTTATTTTTACCTAGGCCTGAAGTGACAGGACAAGGAGCAATGGTTTTAAACTGAAAGAGGGTAAATTTAGAGTAGATATAAGGAAGATAATTTTTACAACGTGGGTGATGAGACACTGGAACAGGTTGCCCAGAGAAGTTTTGGATGTGCCATCACAAGTTGTTTGAGGTAAGGTTGGATGAGGCTTTGAGGAACCTGATGTAGCGAAAGATGTCCCTGCCCAGGACAGAGGGCAATTGAACTAGAGGATCTTTAAAGGTCTCTTCCAACCCAAAGCATTCTATGATTGTTTTTTTGAATTTCATTGAGAGTTGGGTCTGGTAGCCTTTCTTCAAATGCACCGTTTGTCTGATTCTACATGTCAAAAGTAGTTTACTTTGAAGCCTGTGGATTCATCATAAAATGGATTAATACATTGTGTCCTCTGGCATGTATCACATCACAAATGCAGTGTATTGATGTAAAGATGCTTACTATCCCTTTGATTTAGTGCTATTTGTATGCATATAGTTTTATTGGTGTGAAGAAAAGTACAATGTATGATTCCATAGGATTTTCATTCTTTGGCATACATCTTGTTTTGTTCAGGTCTCTGGAGGTTATATGGTCTTTTGGCAGAATAAGGAGAATGGAATCAAACTTTGTGCAACTTGGCATCTTTTTTTCTGGACTGCAGAGCTGGACAAGGAAATAGACAAAAGCAACCTGTGGGTGGTTTTTTTGTTATTTTAATTTTGTTTGTATACTTCCCTCAAATTTCCTTTAGTAAAAATGTGTTATTACTGCAAAAGCTCCAAGCTCATTTACAAAGTGTTTCAAAATGATATGTCTCTTAAGAGCATCTCTCTTATAAGGAAAGGCTGAGAGACTTGTTTAGCCTGGAGAAGAGAAGTCTGAGAGGGGATCTTATCAATGCTTATAAATATCTAAAGGGCGGGTGTCAAGAGGATGGAGCCAGACTCTTTTCAGTGGTGCCCTGCAATAGGACAAGAAGCAACTGGAACACAAGAGTCTCAAGCTGAATATGAGGAAATACTACTTTACACTGAGGGTGACACAGCACTGGCACAGGCTGCCCAGAGAGTCTGTGGAGTCGTCTTCCCTGGAGATATTAAAAACTTACCTGGAGACTATCCTGTGTGACCTGCTGCAGGTGAACCTGCTTTGGCAGAGGGGTTAGACTAGATGGTCTCCAGAGGTCCCTTCCAACCCCTACCATTCTGTGATTCTGTGATGCAACAGTTTGCATTATACTCTTTGTACCCCAAGTTGTATAATATGAATGACCAGCAAAATACGTTAATGGGCACGTGGAACACGAATGGGAAAGGAAGCCACATCACTCTCTTCATATTTTACAATGAATTCTTACAGTGACTGAAAACATAAGTCATGATTCTACTTCATTTATAGCTATGAGCTGTCTGTCCATGCCTATGTGCTGAAAAGCATTGATGCACTATCGAGAGAGCACTACGCTGCTCATTTAATCAGCATTGGCTGTGTATTTTACGTAGAGCATATCAAATCTGACTGATTTATCATGGACTTGGAGATAAATTTTCCTGTTGGTGCAGGCATATTGCTTATTAATGAGAAAGGGAGTTAGACAAGTCAGGCAAGAGCCTCTGTTATATGCTTACTGTAATGCTTCTCCAGACATGGTCCCACCTATGAAGCCAGGCTATAGGTAGGGATTTTGGTTTGGAGGATTAAACTTGTGTAGAGCTCTACAGAAATAACAGGTGCAAATGAAGCTCTATGCATAGGGCAGAAGGGAAGAATTCTACATGCATTTCAATGCAAATTTGTAAATAATTAATGTTACAGTTTGTTGTCTTCTTTCATAAAAACTTACCATTTTTTATAAGGTGTGGGGAAAGAATACCAAAGTTATTTTTCTCCATTTAGTTGTCATAAAAATGCACTAGTTTATTTGCGCTGCAATAGCGCTAACTACTCTGTCATTTATCATTGTTTTGCCACTATGTCTAACATGGTCACTCTGCATTGCCTAAAATGTAAGATATACACATGATCAAAAACTGAAAAATGCTGGATACCCAGCCTGTAATTTACTTAAAATGTTTAAAGTGAGTGGTAGCAGCATGCTCATGTATTCATGGATAATAAAGTCAGTTTAGTCCTCTTGTGAAAATTTGCGGTTTAACATAGTCCCTAACGCTTAATGCCATATAAGGGATGTTCTTTATTGTATGTTCAGTTGGGTCCATCATCCAAAGAATGAGATTTGCATTGTCAGAACAAACGTCTTCCTTCTTCTGCCTGCAATAAAGTAGGTACAAGCGGATCTGTGATAGACTGAGTCCTACAATTCTGACTGTGAGCATTTGAGAAATCGTGGTTATTAAGTAATGACAACAAAAGAGATTTCTTCTGAATTTTGTCTGCACTTGATGATGAAAAGAAGATCCCAGCACTTATAAATTTGTATTTGCATGGCTTTTGCTGCATGGAGTACAGAGTAAGACATATGTTTTTGTACATGTCTGAATACCTTAAGCCAAGGAAGAAGACGAGTATGTGTCTGGCTTCACTTTAACACAGGTAGAGATAGGATTTGAAAAATTTATATTGAATTAATAAACCTAGCCCATCACATAATTTCTAGTAAGTGCTATCTGCAGTGTATCTGACTGTTTAAAGTACTTCTGTGAAAATCTTTGTTTGGAGATTTGTTATTGTCCTGCCAACAATTTTAAGTCCTTAAGGCACAAAGTTGTGCCTCAGTTTCTCTGTCTAAAAAAATAAGATAATGTCTGTGACTACCTTCACAAAAGATGCTGTGATCACTTCATTAAAAAAACCGTAAGTGAGAATGGGCTGAGTGATAAAGCTGTTAATTTATTTTTGCAGGTCTGTTGTAGTGTAGGTTATGTCTCAAGTTAGGATGGACTTCCTTTTAAAAGATGCTTGCATGAATCCCTTGTTGCTTCCAGAACTCCCCATGAACTAAGTATTACTGTCAGGCTTTGGATAGGTGACTTGTAGGGGAAATCTCAGCTATACGTACTGTGGAGTCAGTGAAATACTGCTCTTAATCCAGGTCAGTGCTGAATTCATGCTTCGAAAGGCTAATGGTTAGTCTTTAGTAGGAAAGACTTAATGAAAGCTAAAGCATCATTAACACTCATGTAAAAGCAGGACTGTTAGTCTTGGTATCCTCTTGCGTTCTCTCCTGGGAGACTAAATCACACCACTGTACAGTTTCTATAAATTAATTGGCTAAAGCATAGATCTTCACTTTCTACTCTGAATGCCAATGAAATTAGATCTCTGCTTAGTCCCTAAAATGCTTCAGAACTATTCTGGATGAAAGGTGTCAGAAAAGTGTAAGATTATGCTTTCCATGTATAACATTTCCATTACTTAAACATACCCTAGTTTTAATTTCCAGTGGTATGCAAATTCAGTGTCCCAGGTATTGTGAATCACCAGAATTATTTACTGTCATGAGACAGTAAAGCAATCGGAAGCCTGTGTCTAACAGCTTTTAGCCAAGATAAACCTATGCCTCTTGAAGAGGATTATGCCTGGGCCCTGGAACATCCTCTCCTTGGATACAATTACAGTGTTGAGCAGCGGTGTACTTAAGGATGCAATTGTGACAACATCCCAGGGCTCTTACCATCCATCTTCACTCCAGGGAAAGGAATGGACTCAGAACCAGGACACTGCGTAACAATTCACTGGTCAGGTGTGATGTAGAAGCCTGGCAGTGAGCATCACAACTCTGACATGCTGATGTTATGGCACTCTGCAGTTCCAGTGGAGATGTATTTTCCTTGATTTCTTTTACCGAAGGAGAGGAAATAAGTCTTTCTGGTTGTGTGAAGGAAACAGGACCTTGTAGGCTCCAGGCTGGTTTTGGAGAGTATTTCTGCAAATGGTCATTGCCTAAAGACTAAAATATTAGAAAGAGTAAATTTAGATTTATAGGTTTTGGGGGAAACTTGCATTACGTGTTATATTGTTTTGTAGACTTTTAGTGTCAAAAGGTGAGTAATGTTGCCTTAGAAAGTTCACTAGTGAAATATTTCTGGTTTCAGGAAGACCAGGTGAACAGCACATGCAGCCAGTGTTATTCTCTTGTATTTTTTTTTCTGGTTTATGAAAAGACAAGATGTAGTTCCCTTAGCAAAATCTGTTGATACGCTACAGTATGTTTGCTATTTGTCTTACAAAAAATTCTTTTTTTTTTTTATAAGTGCTTTTGGACTTGCTTGTCAGTAGCATTCACTGAGCTGCACTAATTTTGAAAAATTCAGAATAGAGTTTTGCCACTTTAGAGATAATCCATGAAAGCTCTCTTCCTGCAGACTGCAATAAATCATCCCCTCCACTAAAAGCTTGGATGTCATTTGAAATTTATTGCATGGAGCTGGTAGTGGACTTAAAAGCCATTTCACATGTCTTATTACTCCAGTCATCTAATTTATGGGTTTCAGCCACAATTGTAGTTGAAAAAGTACTTTCCTTCAACTGATTAATATGATTTCTGCTTTTGCATGCATTTCCCTTTTTATAATTTTTTATAATCATTGCAAGAGGCTTTGGCATTCAGTGTTTAGATATGAAACTGAAAGAAAGGTGTCAAGATGAACTGATGCAGATTGACTAAGCTTTACTGGCTCTTAGCTGCACTTGTCAAAAGGTATCTCAGTTATTGTTAGTTGAGCAATCTTGCCCTAGGAGAGAAAGCTGTCAGGAGCTTCCTTGTTTAACATGAGAATCTGTAGCTCTATGGAGGGAGCATGAAGGCAACCCATTAAACACAGATGAGGTAAGCATAAGTAACATACTTGGCACAAAGAATAATAAGATATTGGCCCTTTTCTCTTTTCACTTCTTAGTGTGAAAAACTAGTTTGCATTTACCGTGCTAGGTAAGAGTACCTGTTGATTCTCATTAGGCTGATCACCATACGGAAAGTTTGTATGAAGGACATGTGTAAAACAAATAAAAACTGCAGATATTAACCTCAAGATGGACCGTGTTATCCATTTTAGGCATTTAATCTCATGCTGAATTCTGTTGGTATGAGTGGTATGTGAATTAGTAATTCCGCAACACACATCACTGGTGTATGTGGTCTGCATGTATGCTTGCATGAATAATTTATAATGTGTATTATCAAAGTATCACAAATTCTACAGGCACCTTCTAGAAGAAGAAATACTGCATAATCCTTGCTCTGACTAGCTTATGTTATTCTTAAATGTGGCCCGGTCTTTGTACCAGCATGTGCATGCATGGTAACGGATAGCTGGTGAGGAGTAGCATCAGTAATACCACAGTTAGTTTCCGAGCATTAGAGCATGGCATGAGGAATTAAATGTTCTTACTGTATTTACCTTATACGTAAGTCAGTGCAACAGTGACATATCAGACATGTAACCATCCAGAACTGCTTACAGTCAGTCTGTGAGGTGCTGGATGAAGTTTGTCTGCAGCACAGATAGGGCTGTCTTCTGCCTGTCTGGTACGTGTGGTCTGAATGCTCAACGATAGGTGGCTGAGGGCAAAGCCAGGCTGTGTATGATGCTGCTTTCCCAGCTGGGCAAAACTATGATTACTGACCAGAGTGATGGCTTTACTACAGCAGTGAATGTTGATGTGCTACAAACAGATGTTTGAAACCAATATATACTTGACTGCATGTTTCTATAAATACAGAGTCTAATGAGGAGGAGGAAGTCATACAGCTTGGACTCCCAAATACCCATTGACTCAGTTTCCTGAGAATTTAAAAAGATTAAAAACAAGAATGGCGTAAAGAGAATCCTACTGTGGTTTCCACAGTGCATGTTTTCTGCTAATAACACCTGGGAGGCAGTGCACTGTAACAGCTGAGGTGCTTAAGGGCACCTCTAGTGCCATCTACCTCCTGTGCACATCTGTGGATTTGGGCATGCATCCAAAAGGAGGCTGAGAAGAAAATCAGGAAACGATGAAACCATTGCAACAGGAGGAGGAGATAGTCCTCTGCTGCTGAATCTGTAAGTTTCTGGGTGTAACCTGGGCACTCCAAGGTTCAGGTTATTTGCCAAGTGTTTGAGTAAGAGCAGACATCAGGACATCAGTTTGATGCAAGAGAGCTAGAATTGCTCCTTGTGCTACCAGGAGGGACTGCAGCACCTGGGATGCCTCCTGCTCCCCTTGAAACAAGCACCCATCAGTAGACAGATTCTGCAAGCCTCAGTAAGGTAGAAATCCTGCCTACCTCATGCCCCTGTCTCTGCTGGGTGATGGGTGTGGAGCTTCAGTGTCCAGATTCAGTAGAAGTGGATTGGGCAAGTCTAGAATGGCAGTTTTGTAGGGAATTTGCTCTTGGATACCTCTGCTGAATAGAAATCTGATGCTGTTACAGAGAATACAACGCTGGAAGTCCCAAGATGATGAAAGATTAATGAGTAAGGGCTAGGTTTGCAACAGCTGTTCCTTTCTTTCCTGCACTTAGACAGTAATGTTATGCAAAGATAAACATATTAGCTAAATATTAACTGTTTTTAAAACAAAACAAAAAGCAGCATGTGACAGGTTCCTATATCTAAAACAGAAAAGCACAGGTTACCAGTTTCAAGCTGAACTCAACTGAGCTGCTGCTGCAGTTTCAAGAGAAGATTGTTTTGTATTGCACTATTAGTTTGCATTAGGATTTAATAATGAAACAAAGACTTGTTTTCCATGCAGAAATGTTTATCTAAGAACCAGATCTTGAGCAATTAATGCAGCTACTACAGCCACAAGACCTAAGGTGATTTACCCAATGTGAGGCTTGCAAACTAAGCACTGCATATTTTCTGTTGTTAATTTTTCACAGTTCATACTTCAGCATAATGATCTGTCTGTAGTTGGACAATATTTTTGGGAATGTTCAATCTGAAAATTAATTTGCTTTATCTGTAGTGACGTCTTCTTTGTGTTTGCTTCCTGTGAATGTTCCTGCTGTCAAGTTTTGCTGGCACAAATGTGTAAAGACACCAATTTTTTAAACTACATGCACAATTATTTGTGTTGCAAGTGCATGTGCGCTCTTTCATTTGGGAAACAAAAAATGTGTAAATACTCTCAATTAACCGATAGAGCTTGAAAAGAAAATATTGAATTGTCTGTGCTTACACTTGCAGAGAGTTGAAAAAGAGATTTGCCCTCAACTCAATTGGATACTTTCAACTCAATTTTAAACTGCTAGGGGGTTGGGGGAAGCTGAATTAATCAAATAAATTCCTTATATCGAATTATTTGCTCAACAGTTTAGTAAGTAATTAAACCTATTACATTTTAGTCATTTGCTTCTTCCATTTGGCTTTTGTTTTTTAAAGCAACACAGTCTTTTTATGAAATCAATGGTTTTCATTATCTGGACCCTTTATTTTTTACTGTGAGATGGTAGATATCAAAGGCAAATGTACAATCACTGAGCTGTTTCTTTACCTTGCCACACTGAAGGAGTCTTCTATACATTGCTTTCTATGAGACAGAGACAAAAAAGACCAACCGGGAGGTGAGGCCCCAGAGCAGCACAGCTCAGCAGACAGCAGATTGCGAATGACACCTGTATTTCAGTTTACGGTAGTGACTGCTAACAACACACAGTGTGCTCTGCTTGATAATTATTTTTTTATCCCCCCTTGTTTTTTCCCCCACTCCCACACACTTAATTAGAAAATCTGATGCAGCCAAAGACGTTATCTGCGTTACAGTGTGTGTTAGTGAGGAATGCATTCTTTGATGTTGCTGATAAGCTTTTTCTGTGTTGTGGGTAGTTAATTGGTAGTGGAAAGGAAATGTCTGGACTAGTGTAAAAGGAAGCTTCCTAACTGTCTCTTCTGCAGCTGGTCTCACTAGTTGATGAGCCAAGGTGTGGTATTGATGTAGCAGTGGTGAGGAGGTCCTGCCAATATTGCCCACCCCCCAGCAGAACTGTGTAGAGCACCTGCACCTTTGGAACCAGCTCTGAATTATTCTTGTCTTTCATCTTTGTAAGGCAACAAAAATAGGAATAAAACACAGTTCTTCCCAAAACCTGGAGAGTCAAATTTCCTGCTTGTATAAATCACCATGTGCATGCACACTATAATGTCCTTGGGTCATGCTAGTCCAATCAGCCCTTTGAGAGTAGGGAATGTGGACGGTGGAGCATTTGTAAAACTGAGCTAGCCAATGGGTTAGATCCTTGCAAAACTCAAAATAAAAACTTCAGTTTCATTTCTGGTTTGTTTTCTGCAGCTTTCAAGCCTTATTGTTGTCTTTCAATCTTCTTTTGCCTTTGATGAATACAAGACTTAGCTACTAAACTCTAGCTTCCCATTTACAACCTCAGAATCTATAGTCAAATCTTGCTTTATTCTTCCATTTTAACTAGACAGTAGAAGGATCATGATGTTTCTCTGGAGGGCAGGGCATATTTTTGGATTTTATTTTTGGATTGTTCAGCAGTATTAGATAATCTGGCTTTTTCTTAGATTTCTGTCTCTTTGTTATTATTGCTCACAAGACAACTTTCTTCATCCAGTAATAGATTACTGTTGTTCTGAAAGGTCCTTCTGTTCCTAATGAACTTTAAAATATTTGTCCTGGTTCTTTGGCTGTGATGACTACTGGTTTGCTAGGTTTTTTTGCTTCCCTTCTCCTTTTTCTACAATGCCTAGTTTCTGTTTTACATTTAACATTTTCACCTTTCTGCTTCTTCCATTTTTCAATCATTACACTGTGGCTTTTGGGGTATCTAATAAGCTATTGCAATTGTTGTTATCTTTACATCACGTATGTGTATTTTTTTAATTCTGGCTAAATTTGCATAATTCACCTTTTTGAAACTGACCCTTGAAAGACACCAAGTGAGAAGGTAACCGGTTTAAACTTTGTGCTGTGTGAATGTAACAGATGTAAGGGAGCCACATGCCATATGTAATTAATACTACTTTTTAATTCTGTTTCTATTCCTTCTGATCTGACAAAAAGATATGTAGTATAGGATGAAGGTCCTCAGTGAAACACAGACACCTCACCTCTTCCCTATTTACACTAAATTATGATGATTGACTTTGGTTGTTTTCCTACCCACCCACCCCAATGTGGAACTGACAGAATTAGCTAATAATTGATGCTTGTCTTGCTGGGGGTTCCACAGAGGCTTGGGTTAGTCAAAGGGTTCTAGCAGAGCTATCAGGCCCAGTACTGACCCTCCTTGCCATCTACCGTGTGCTGGTAGCACATGTGACATGCAGGCTGCTGCTTCCTCAGCTACCCTGGTGTGGTGAATGGAAAGCAATTATATGAGAGTCCAGCTATTTAAAAGAGATCCAGAGCAGCTCAGAACAGATTTTAATGTGTTAAGCAATTAGCCAAGTACTGAGATATTAACCAGATGTGTTACCCTTTGGGCCAATTTTTGCAGCCTGGTTCACAAATGCATGGTAGGAGAGGAGAATCAACCTGTTTTCCCTCCTTGTACAACAGCAAGGGAAAACTGTTGATACTGAGAATGCCAATGAGGGGAGCCAGATGGTTAAGCTATTCTTGGTCATGTGCCTTTCACAGTGTTGTGCTGCCCTTCTTGCTTTGTTCCCATCTGTATCTGCAATGCTACATTCCATGTTGAAGGGATGCTGAAGCATGTAGAAAGCATGGGAACACAACAGAGGAGAAAGACTTAGTTTTGTCCAAAATACCAAATTTGGAATTCAGGCTGAAGAGGATTGAACTTCAGTGGTATCTGGGAGGTTATAGTGTCTGAGTGAGCTAGTGAAGTGTGATTTCCCTTACTGCTGGCAGTAAGGCCCCCATGACAGGTCACCATACTCCTAGGCTCTGTCAAAGGGTAATGGAATATGTGAGGAAAAGGTTAACCCAATCTAATTGGAGAAGAATGGTTGAGGAAAAGCTTTGCAGGGAAGGTCTTGGAAAGGACAAAAGAGAAGATAACTTAGGAAGCATCTTGTTCTATCCACTTTGTCTGTCTGGTCTCTCCAGGTAAAGGGATGCTATAGTACTGACGGGCATGAATGTCTGATTGCACTTTCACTCCTTAGTCTCTGTGAAATAGGAAACTAGGCAACTGTTTGCAAACACGAGGGAGGCGTGTTACAACCTCATTTGTGATCAACCTCAAACTTTGCCGTCATGACAGTCTTAGATCAGTGACTGCACACATAGTATATGACAGGTCACACCACTTGAAGGGTATGTGGTAAGTGTATAGGGTAGTAACTTTTAGTAGTTTGTGCAGTGCACAGCTTTTCAATTTGAAATATAAATGGCTATGTGAATTCCTAAGTTGTGCATTGCACAAACTATTAATAATCTGTATTTCAGATTGTTAAGTAGCATGCATACACCCCAGATTGGTAACTCTTGTTGGTGTTTAAAATAAAAATCACAACCCTCTTACAGGTTATGCAGTCACTTGAGAGGGCATTTGAAAGTGTGACAATTCCTGCTAGGGCTGATAGCATATGAGGAGGATTTTTGTATTTTATCTTTTTTCTTTCCTGTTGCTACTGACTCATCCACTCTTTTTGCTGTCTGTTTACGCTCATTTATATGCACTTACTCAGCTGACTGGTTAAGTTCCGCCACCCACTTACAACTGCAATGAATAATGTTTTAGGCCCGGTGTCTCACAAGTGCAGGCCTCTCACACATCAATGTCACTGCTGGAATTGCTTTTACTGATAGCAGCCACATGGTAGGTGTACAGAGAGCGGCCTGCAGAATGAGGAGCGTGAAGAGCATCATTCATCAGGTTTGCTTACGAAAAGTCATTTTGTCTGTTAGCATGAAAATGTTGTGGTCCCCTTCCTCCTCCATCCTCTTCCTTCCACTGCCCATGATCGCAACGTGTGCTTTTCTCACTATCTTGATTTTTCACATCGTGGTTTCAAGTCAGGACTCCAGGTGGGACTAGATTGTGCCTTCCTGTTGCATAGAACCTTTGAAGAAGGTTCAAGGAGCCTCTTGTGCTTTTGGAGAAAGCTTCTTTACTGCCCCATGCACCAGACCAGTCTGATTCATCTCTAAACAAAGATGTACTTGTCTGCATGCTACAAGCCAGTTGTTCAATTTAAGGACATGCTGAAGTTTTGCCTGAGCTGGAACCTCGCAAGGGTCTTGCAGGGACCAATAGCAACAGATTCATAGTTCCATCCCTTCAGCTCTACTCACTAGAGGATAAAGTTTACTCCTTAAAATGATAGGATGGCAGTATCTTTGCTCTGGTAGAATTTCTTCTCAAGTGTATCATTCACTTGTCTTAAAGGAAGGAGTCTTTATCACATGCCCAGAGAGTTGATGGGGATGTAACTGATCAGACACAGTCTGCACTTGCTTTATTCTGTATGACTTGAAGTTCTGTCTGGGTATTGATGATTTATTTGAACTTTTGTTTTAACAAAGTGCTTCTGCTTGTTTGGAATAATCACCACAACGAATCCAGTAAGCTTTCATGACCTTAAAAAGGGTAAATGAACATTAGCATTAGATTTAAAAGGTGGGGGTTGTGGTGCTTGTTCTTAATTGAATCTGAAAGACAAAAAAGACTTTAAAGATCTCAGTTGGCATATGAAAGAATGCCCTCTTCTTGTTCTAGGTTGCATTGTCTCATTAAAATGCCCCCTTTCCTGTAATCACTATTTCACAGTTCAGCCATCTCCAGATACTGTGAAACAGCTGTGCAAAGGTCAAGTACAAGAGGGCAATGGGAAAAGAAAATGACACCACAGCTCCCAGGGTTTCCAACCACCCTGTTAACAAATTTACTGACACAGGGCATAATTTTTACTGACGCTGACCATTTTTTACTGACACTGACTCTTAAGACTCCATAGGGAGCAGATGCTGACACCTCTCTTGACTTTGAAAAGCTCATTGCTGAAACAAAATGGTTTTATGCAAAGATTTACATACAGTGTCTAAACATTGAGCAGGGGATCAATAGTTCTTCTTCAAGTCTGAGTAATGATCCCACATGGCAAAGCTACTTTTTAATTAATAAGAATGTATCCACACTTCATCTTTCTATTTTTCTCCCCCCTGTCTTGGAGGGAACCAGTGCATCCAGGATTTGTTCAAGTACACCTCTGTTTCTTATCACACACTAACCCAATATCCTTGAGCTCTGATTCTGCTTTGAGACTTGTGCAGACAGACCTGATACTTTTATGACTTTTTAGTGAGACCAGTGGAGCTCGGTGCAGGTATCTGTCTATCCTTGCAGATCTTACTGTAAGATCAAGCCCTTGGTTAAGAGGTAAGGGTGGCTGGTAGATCTCCAAGAGCTTGTCACCTCCTGGATAGATTTAATTTAAAATAGACCTCGTTGTTCAGAAATAAGAGTTGTCTGGTTTAGCCCTATGCTTAGCCTTTGTCTCCTTGGTCTCTCTAGTTGTTTGCTGTTGACTTTTCAGTCCTACATAAGCATAGTTTTGTCTGGTTCATCTCTTAAACCTGACCGCTAAACTGTGTTTTGTGTGGTGCATTTGCATTTTTTTTTCCCCTTTTGCTGCTTGTGTTCCCTCTCAGTTGTTGACTGTGACTGGAAAATAGGCGTACAAAGCATTTTGCATTCTCTGAATGTACCACACAGTAATTCTGCTGTCTGAAAACTCTGTAATGTCAATAATTGATGCACTTGAGAAGTGGTAATTAAATTAGTTAATTATGCTGGTAAAATTACATGCAATTATGTGACTGCAGGGTATGTTTAGTAAATTAGGCTTTCCCATACTCACTACATATTGTGGTGCCAATTTTGTTCCTTGATGATTAGGTAGCTTTTGATACTTCTTAATTGATTTAATACCTGGATCTTCATTAGCCCTCGATTGCTATGCAATGTATGTCTGACATTTTTCTCTCTGATATTTCACAGAGTATCGTTCATCAAAAAAAATCAATCTATACATATATACGTATTCCTGTCAGATGTTAAAGCATCAAGACTTCAGGGAAAATGCTGTCTTCTACAAGTGTCTTGTGGTGACTTGCCCACTAGCACGAGATGCCAATCAACTAACTGTCCCTGGGAACCCTCTAATATAGAATGACTGATTTCATTTATGTTTCTCTTGAAAGATCGAAATAAATAGGTGTCTCAGGGAAGACTGGCACAGTGACAGCTGTTTTAATGACACCTGTTATCTTTGCAGAGAGCAGTGAAAGGTTATTAAAAGGTAGCATTAATTCAAATAAAAATTTTAAGGGGGGGGGTCAGGTTTGATTGTGTCTGGTGCATGGATGGGGTTTGCTGTTCTTCATTCATGCTCACTCAATATTTTACATGTCAGAATCACCTCCCAGCAGATGGTTACCTTCATGCTGGCTGTGTTTACTATCGCAAACCTTTCCCAGATCTGCTTGTCTCCACACCCCATATTTCCCCCCACCAGCACATACTCTATTGCTGTTAAAAATTATGCTTCTGAGTATGAACCCTGTTTAGGGATGTTAGTGACAAACTGTACTAAAAGCTAAAGGCCAGATCATGTAGATTGAGCTAAGGTCTTTTATTTCTGCTCACAGGGCAGAATCTCCGTGGGAGAAAGGAGAGGGTAGGGTGGAGCAATTGCTTATTCTTTGGCTCTGGAGTCATGAAGCATATGACATTGTCTCTACCTGAGCAATGTGCTAGCATCAAAAGCAGTGGGATCTGAATGACAGAGCACTTAAGTAACTGGACTGAACTGACCTGAGAAGAAAAGGTCACGCTACTGTGACGACTTCAGAAAATGATGGATGACTGTATCCTGTTGATGTAATGTTTCTGGCAACTTGATACAAATATAGGCAGGCAGGACCCTTGGTTTGTCAGTCAACTGTTTGGAGAGTCACACGCCCTTCTTTGTCCCTGTCCTTCTGCAGCGTCATCCTCCAGGCTGCTGGGGAATGTGGAGCCAGCACTTGTGCCAGAACGTGAAGGTGCCCGCGCTAATGATGTACCTATCAGTGAACTAAGCATGCACTGCTCAGAGAAATAACTCCTGAGGAAAGGCTTTCAGAGCCATGCAGGTAGCCTTGTCTGAGTTTTGCTTCTTAAAGGAAAACCAACTTTCCTGTATTTATCTGTGGCTGCTGTGGCAGCTTTACGGTGACTTTAATATTAACACAAGAGGAGTCAGTCCACATTGCTTCTGTTTGCTTTCTTTAGGCCTTTACTGTCTTTTCCATCTTCCTGCTTCCTCTCAACATTACTTACATAAATTATTTTTCTTCTCCCTCCATCCCCCCAATCTGTAGCTTATGCTGACTCTTTTTATATAGCAAATGTGCAGCTTATATATATACAGCTATATATCGTGGCTCTTCAGACCTGTTGGTCTTGGAGGCTGAGGCTGTGTAGTTTGTGAGCACAGGGAAACTTCTGAAAAGAGGGACTCTGCATTTCTCCAGACTTCTAAATTTGTGCTTGTAGGAAAGTTCCTGCCAATATGAACACAACAATAAAATAGATTCTTGAGTTGGCTCTGTAATTTTTAAGCTCACAGTAAAATTGAAATGAACTGGATACTACTAGATATGAAGGGTTTCTTATCTACTTGCTCCAGCAGCAAGGATTGTGGTTCTATTTAAGAGGTTAACAGGTATTTTGAGAAAGTATAGTTTTGTTCTATGAGAAGAGCTGCTCTTAAAATATGAAGGAGTAGAGCCGATTAGAAGGAAAACAGTGAAGAAATGTGCCTATTTAGATGGGAAAGTGCTCTCCTAAGGATAGTAGTGGAATGTATAGAGAGAGAGATAGGACCTCCTGCAGGCTTGTAATGGTCTTACCAGTGACTCTGTTAAAATACCTCCTGCTTTGCCTGGCAATCTCTGATATTCAACAACTTTGTTCAGATTTCCATGTTTCAGAAGGTGCTTGAATATTGAATATGAAAGGGACATCAAACCTAAAATAGGTGGGAGAGCTGGAGATGTGCAGAACTTCCTTGCTTTTTTTCTTTAGTGGGGACAGTTTCTGCCTGGCTCTTGCAGTCTTCTGAAAGCAGTGCATTCAAAACAAGCTATCTTTATTTGGCACGTTTGAGCTAGCAAGCTGGCTTGCTACCTTGTTAGCTGGCGTAATGCCATCCCAACAGATGGACAGGAGTATAGACAGCCAGGAGACCATGTACAAGCATCAATATGTGTGTTGAGGGCAAGATCCCCTAGCCAGAAGTGTTGAAACACTTGTCTGTCCTGTATTTTTGTGGCTAAGATGATGTACCAGCCCTGAGTGGAATTAGCTGCACCGATATATGCTAACCCTTCACCTCCAAGGCAGGAGTTGCTCTGGCCACACAGAATTTGGGTTCCTATTTCACCAGGTATTGCTGTGGGTACTCTGGGGATACCTGAAAAACATTAATGCTTTCTACATAGCAAATAGTTTAAAGTGTGGTGGGGCCAACTTTTGAAGTCATGAGGTCATACTCATAACAATCTCAGAGAACGAACAGCTCCATCAATGGTGACAAAATCAGAGGTGTAAATGACTTACACCAGTTCTGCACAATTCATTGCACCAAGATTACTGCTCAGGTCAGAAAGTGGGCAAAGCTTGTCTGTAGATTGCCATAGAAATTAATTGATAGACTTCTCTGGATGTCTTTCGTGCTGTTTGTCTTTCACTCAAGAGATAGCATTTTCCCCATAGGGCACAAAAAATAACGTTAACATTAGGTGCTTCTGTAGATTCAAGTAGTTGACTGCATTTATGGAATCAAAGACAAAGCAGAACAGATTCATCTAATGTGTAGTCTAGGGGGTGGAAGGAAAGCTATGCCTCCATAAGATGATGGCACTTGTTAAACTCTAATCAGCTTTAAATTTGGGATTCAGGTAGTGGATGTTTAGTTTGAGAATGGCCACTTATGTTTTAGTTCAAATCTGCCTCAAGGTGCTGTAGGGTAAACTGAACATAAACCCTGCTCATAACTAAAATGAGCACTTATTTGTAAATGTCTTGCTAACTAAATTGGTTTAAATTTACCAAGGTTAAACTATAATCAAACTTTAAGTATAGACTCTTTGCAGACTCCAGTATGAATTTACTTAATTTAAAGAACTGGCAACCATTTTAGAAGAGTTGTGTGGTATTTTAAAAACTGATAGAATGCTATAAGGCAGCCCACGAGGGATTGAGATCTGCAGTTCAGAAGCCTGCATAATTGTGAGTGAAGGCAGACAGTGGTATTAACAATAGATTTATTAAGCCAGTCCTGTAGTATTTTGTATTTGTAAAATGATCTTTGCCACCATAAAGACTGTGTGCTTAGATTTTCTCTTCCACCATCAAAGTCTTAGATTCAGCTTTTAGCTGGAATATTTTAACATGGAAAAGTCTGTCTTGCCATAGCTTACTAGATAAGCATTTTTGACCCAGGCTAGCTGGGGTCAAGGCCTGCTTTGATACATGCTCATCATGTGGTATCTCTTCCTTGCTGTTGTACTAACAGATATTTTAGGATGACTTTGTGTGAAAGACCTGTAATTATATTCTGCTAATTTCAGTGAGTAGAACCAGTGTTGAAATGGCAATATTCACATTTGTACATAAACAGTCAAACAAATGAATTTGTTCCCTTTAAACATGTTTAAACATAACACCCAATATCTCCTGTATTAAATCGCCATTGGCAGTCCAAAATGCAAAGGGTCCTGCAGATAAGCCAGTGAAAAGCTCCACATACAATGTGACCAAATATGCAGTAGAGTACTAGTGCATATCAGTTTGCACTAATACATGTATACTAGATACTAAATCTTAACAGTAGGCTTTCTACCAAGTTATTCTTTACTTTGTATTTTACATTTTAAATTATAATTAATAGCAACAGGTGAAGACTAGATTCTCCCTGCAGAAAAATAAAAAGCAATGGCATAGCTAGCAAGGAAAAGGAGTGCAGATATCGGAATGTTACATGGAGCAGCTACAGTACAGTTGCGTGCTGGATTGGCTGTGGCTCTCCTGAGCTGTCACAGCTTGTCCGTTATTTGTATCAAGTTCAAAGATGGTTTCACTAGAAAAATGGAGTGCAAGTCCTCCACACAACTCAAAGGTGCTTGTTTCCTCTTACAGCTCTCCTTTCATCTCTGTTACTTAATGGTTCTTGGCCTTTCACTCTCTGCTCTCTTCACTGTGATGTTAAAGAAGCTGATAGTGAATGCTGTTCTTATTTTAACCCCAGTCATTTTAGGTTTGGGTTATCAAGCACCCAACTCACAGAGACTCCAGGATCAGACATTTAGATGTTTGGTAGCTACATTACAGTAGTTTTGATGCACTGGCTGGCTGTTTCATCATTTTGATAACCTTTCCTCTGCTTGCCACTGCTTTAATATATGCGTTTAGCCTGTTGAACACCTGCCAACGTGCTTTACTACACTTTTTTTAGTCTGAGATTTGGTAAAACTAGTTTTCTGTCCCATAGATTCCTTGCATGAGTCCTGTCTACTTTATTAATATCTGATGGTAGATATAGCTGGGAAGTCTAGGCAGAGGGTTTTGAGTAGATTGACATTATGCAGTTCAGAGTAACTATAGTGTCTCAGTTTGCCACTGCAGTGGAACAAATGGCAGAACTGTTAGCATGAAATTACTGCATCTAAGGCAACTATATTTAAAACTTAATCTAGTGCTATCCCAGAGGCTCTGGAAACTGGAATTTGGATGCTGCCAGTGTGCTAATATATTACAGTGATACCTGTGTAAATTGGTGGCTCAGCTTACAAGTACCTTGAATCCTGTTGGCTTTGACAGGGAGAGAAGAGAGATGGAAATCTTGTGGGGTGAGGTCTCTATGTAGAGGCATTGGACCAATACTTAATGTCTTGTCTGGGTTCTGTTGCCACCAGTCCCAGATATTTAAAGGGTCTTAAGTTAATTCTCTGAAAGGTTTATGTTTTGAGATGCAGAAAAACAAAGTTAGTTACTTAACATAAACCCCTCATACCATTTTTTTTAATCTTTTAAAGTGTCTTCTGATACCGAGTTTCAAGGTGCCAATTGGGTCACGATTTTGTTTGTGGTGGTTTATTTTTAGTGTTTGTGTGGTGGTGGTTTTTATTTTGTTTGTTTGTTTGTTTTTTAACATCACTGTTAGTTTTAAAGAGAAATTTTGGGTCTCACGTAACTGCTAGCTTTTAGTAGCTGGAACTTTAATCAAAGCATCAAATACTGTAATGTTTATGATTGAAATCATCAGAGCTGGCAAGACTGGATTTCCTGATTGCCAGTTTATTTTACAGGCATGATTGACTGTAGTAGGTCACCTAAAATTCTGTGAAAAATAAAATTAAATTATAAGTTCCTTCAGTCTGTCACAAAGGAGTTGAGAACATGTCCAGCCAAATCCCAAATGTGTTATACACATTAATCTGTTTATACTTATAAAGAGAGTGTATATACACTGAGTATTAGAGTGTGAGCTCTCTGTGCATGTTTGAAAAGGTTTTTGTTTCTTTGCATAAGGAATACTTTTAATTTACAGTGCATCAAAAGTAACCCTAACTAAGCCATATAAAGGCATATCACATCCTTTGACTTTGTGACTCACTTATTTCTTGATTATACACCAAACACAAATTCCAGTTCCTTGTGTTTTATTTACAATAACATTAGTGTTTAATTCTACAGACTCAATCAAAGCTACACATAATATAAAGAAAACAAATTCTCTATTTTATAGCTGCATTAAATACTTTCCCCTAAAATGGTTTAAGGGGGGTGGTTTTTTTTATTTATGGATTTTTTTTCCACAAAGCTAGAGACTTTGTTTTGGTTTTAGTACTCTGTATTTATAGCTGTGGAATGATCATTTTCTGGTTGATTTCACATTGAGCTCTCTCAAAACTAGTTGTAATAGTTCCATGCTCTTTAAATCTTTTCTTTCTATCACTGTTGTTACAATATATTATACTTTATATTCTTAAGCTATTAACTCTGAGCTCAGTTAATGATTTGTTGGTGGTTTAAGGGAGAGTATCTGGGTTGTTGGTATTGGTATTAGCTTTTATTTTTTTAAGAATGGCAAATAAATAATTCCAATAGTGGAAAAAAAAATAGCAAGGAGTTTGTTTCATGGGGCTTAGAGAAGATGAGCCAACACATAATGTAGTGATCTTGACCTATTTCTGGGTTTGTTTTCTAACTTTTTTTGTTTTGTTGGGGTTTTTTGTTGTGTGGTTGTAGGGTTTGGTGGGTTTTTTTTCTTGTTTTGGTTTGGTTTTTTTTTCCAAATGCTTACATAGTGTTTGGTAGTTAATGATGACTTGCTTTTTCTTGGAGAGATGCAAAGGATAAATGGGATTTTTTTCTCCTTGATACCTGGTCTCCAGTGTTTAAGGAATTTTGCAAGATGATGTAGAGGGAGTAAAATAAAGCAGGTAAGGGAAGATGGGGAATGGAAAGAGGACTGCTTCCTCGTCCTCATATTGTGCTTGTCCATGAAGCTTCACTTTGTGAGGAACAATCTCTTTGCTGTTCCTAGACTCCCAAAATGACATGATCATGTATGACAACATTACACCCGAAATGGTGCAGGACCCAGTGTCCTTTTAGCATCCTCAATAAATCATTGTATCCTAGGTTGGACAGTACCAAGATGCTGCCTTGAGGCTTGGTGAAGTTTGTTATGACTTGACTATGGATAGTAGCAAGTGCCTCACATGGGTTTCTTTTGTTCAGTATGGACCTGAATGCACTCCTGTGTCCAGTGTCTCATTTACCAGGTGCTATTTAAGTTTCCTTTTTAGCTCCATGTTTCTGTAGGACAAAATGCCATCTGTCCTTTCTTGTTCTGGGACTGACTGCTACTTTGCTGCCTTAACTAAGTGCTGGTCTTCCTTGCTTATTGGCAGTACTCCTGTTTTCTACTGTCTAGCTTCTTCTTTCTCTTTAGCAACTGTATATGCTCACAGTAATGTCACAACTCTGGGAGGAAGAAAGTATATTTTAGATAGACCAAACTAAGGGCAGAGCTGTACTGAGCTGCAGACTTGTCATTACTTTCTGCTTGAGGAGTTGGATGTAGGGGTCTTGCTGGGGTCTTGTTCAGGCTTGTGATAATTCATACTTGCTGAATATGTGCTGCTATGCAACAAAATAATAAAAATAGTTTTATTTGTTGAATATTTCTACTGTATTATACTTCCACTGTGTGTGGAAGGGTCAGTGTGTGAAAGTCCTATAAGAGCACAGGTGATCAAATCAAAGGTTTCATCTCAGACTCCTTGTTGCTGAGGATATTACTCTGAGTGTGGTCTGAAGGACAGAAACCTTGAGTTGTGGCACAAACTGGAGAGATTTTACAGTGACAGGTCAGAAGAGTACACTGCAGAAAGGTGAAGGAAGAGGGGAGAATGGGCTGTTGACAGGTCTGATTTTTTGGCTGATGGATTTACAAGCAGGCAGAGCAAATGAGCAAAACCTCACAGAGCAAGAGAAAAAGGACAGTGCCCTTTACTGCAGCCTGTGTTTTGGTGCTCTTCTTTCTCTTCATTACGAGAAGAATAAGTCCATGAAATGCAGATTTTCTGCTGAATTTCTCCAGGATCTGGATCTAAGCACATCTGGGTAGGATTCTTACCATTGCCTACCATACCCTGCTGCTTTCAGAGAGATAGGCTCTTCCTCTCCGCCTGCTGGAAGTATCTCGTATGTGACGAACGTGTACCTGGAGTATGTACATGGAGTTACTTGTCTATTGGCTTCCCACTGTAAGCAACCCAAGATAAAGGTTACAGCTTTACACCTGTATGGGTTTTGGGTTTTTTGTTTGGTTTAGGGCTTTTTTCTTCCTTTTCCATCCTCTGGGTGGCTACTGATGTGATGTTGGTGCAGGTCTTCCTCTAAGTCAAAATCTGTCAACTCAAATATATATA
>NW_010168668.1:0-1982 GCF_000695765.1 Mesitornis unicolor
GAAAATGAGGGGTTTTGGCCCAAAAATGGGGGATTTTGGAACAAAAATGGGGGTTTTGATCTGAAAATGGGAGATTTTGGCCCAAAAATGGAGGCTTTTGACCAGAAATGGGGGATCTTGGCCCAAAAATGGGGGGTTTAGGCCCAAAAATGGGGGTTTTGACCTGAAAATGAGGAGGTTTGGCACAAAAATGAGGGATCTGGACGCAAAAATGGGAGATCTTGACCAGAAATGGGAGATCTTGACCCAAAAATGGGAGATTTTGACCCAAAAATGGGGAATCTGGACCTGAAAATGAGGGGTTTTGGCTCAAAAATGTGAAAATGGAGGGTTTTGGCCCATAAATGGGGAATCTTGACCTGAAAATGCGGGGGTTTGGCACAAAAATGAGGGATCTGGACCCAAAAATGGGGGATTTAGACCCAAAATAGGGGATCTTGACCCAAAAATGAGGGATTTTGACCTGAAATGGGAGATTTTTGCACAAAAATGGGGATTTTTGTCCCGAAATTGGCAATTTTGAGCCCAAAATAGGAAATTTTGACCCGAAATAGGGAATCGGCCCAAAAATGGGGGGTTTTGACCTGAAAATGAGGGGGTTTGGCACAAAAATGGGGGATTTAGGCCCAAAAGTGAGCGATTTTGACCTGAAATGGGGAATCTTGACCCAGAAATGAGGGGTTTTGACCCAAAAATGAGGGGTTTTGACCCCAGAATGGAGGATCTTGACCCAAAATGAAGGAGTTTGTCCCAAAAATGGGCAATTTTGACCCCAAAATGGGGGATTTTGACCCAAAAATGAGGGATTTTGAATCAAAAATGGGAAATCTTGATCTGAAATGTGGGATTTTGACCCAAACATGGGGATTTTGACCCAAAAATGGGCAATTTTGACCTGAAATAGTAGATTTTTGACCCAAAAATGGGGGATTTTGACCCAAAAATAGGAACTCTTGACCTGAAATGGGGATTTTGACCCAAAATGAGGGGTTTTGACCCAAAAATGGGCGATTTTGACCTGAAAATGAGGGGTTCTGAACCCAAAAATGGGGGACTTAGGCCCAAAAATGGGCAATTTGGACCCAAAAATGTGGGATTTTGACCCCAAAATAGGAAATCTTGACCTGAAATGGGGAATCTTAACCCGAAAATGAGGGGTTTTGACAAATCATGACCTGAAATGGGGGATTTTGACCCAAGAGTGAGGGATTTTGTCCCAAAAATGGGCAATTTTGTCCCAAAAGTAGGAAAACTTGACCTGAAATGGGGGATTTTGACCCAAAAATGGGGGATTTTGACCCAAAAATGGGAAATCTTGACCCGAAATGGGGGATTTGGACCCAAAAATGAGGGATTTTGACCCGAAGTGGGGGATTTTGACCCAGAAATAGGAAATCTTGACCTGAAATGGGGAATCTTAACCTGAAAATGAGGGGTTTTGACCCAGAAATTGGGGATTTTGACCCAAAATGGGAAATCTTGACCTGAAATGTGGGATTTTGACCCAAAATGAGGAGTTTTGACCCAAAAGTGAGGGATCTTGAGCCAAAAATGGAGAATTTTGACCCCAAAATGGGGGATTTTGACCCAAAAATGGGAAATCTTGACCCGAAATGTGGGATTTTGACCCAAAAATGGGCAATTTTGACCTGAAATAGGAGATTTTTGACCCAAAAATGGGGGATTTTGACCCAAAATTGGGCAATTTTGACCCAAAAATGGGGGATTTTGACCCAAAACCGGGAAATCTTGACCTGAAATGGGGATTTTGACCCAAAAGTGAGGGGTCTTGAGCCAAAAATGGGGAATTTAGACCCCAAAATGGGGGATTTTAACCCAAAACCGGGCAATTTTGACCCAAAACCTCCCCAACCCCCCGCCCCCATTGCATTATGGGAAGGGGGAAGACCCCAAATCCAGCGCTTGGGGTGCAGCCGCGTGCATGGCGCCCGCCCCCTCCCCCACCCCGCGCATGCTGCACC
>NW_010168669.1:0-28884 GCF_000695765.1 Mesitornis unicolor
CTACATCCCTCGTCCTTGCCCTGTCCGAATCCTGCATCCCTGCTCGCGCATCCCCTGCCCCTGCCACACCCCCGTCCTGCATCCTACATTCCTGGTCCATACCATGTCCCCATCCCACACCCCCCATACTGCATCCCCTGCCCCTGCCACATCCCTACCCATCCTGCACACCGCATCCTGCATCCCTGGTCTCTACCATATCTCCATCCTGCATCTGCCATCCCTGCCCCAGCCTCATCCTGCTTCCCCCATCCTGCATTCCCAGCCCCTACTATGTCCCCATCCCATGTTCCTTGTCCCTGCCCCTTTCCCCATCCTGTAGCCCCAGTCCCTGCCCTCGTCCCCTGATCCTGCATTCCTCACCCTTTTTGTGCCCCATCCTACAATCCCTGTCCCTATGGTGCCCCCGCCCCTGCCATGTCCCCATCCTGCAGCCCCTGGCCCTCCTGTGCCCCAACCCTGCTGCCCTCACCCTCCATCTCCACCAAATTCCTATCCCATACCCCTATCCCCCATCTTCCCACTCCTGTCCCCATCCTTTATCCTCTATCCCTGCCATGTGCCCACCCGGCATCTCCTACCCTCCAGCTCCTGTCCCTGCAATACCACCCTGGACTCCCCATCCCCTGGCCACCCCAGCACAGCATTCTGGGGCTCTGGGGAAGACACCCACCCCTGCCCTGAGAGGAGGTCAGGGGAAGGCACGCAGGCAGGGTGGGCATGGAGCCGCTTGCAAGGACATCTCCATCCCCTTCGGCCTGGTGGCAATTCATCCCAGCTGCAGCTGCGAAGGAGCAGGTCGGACACGGGGCTCTGCGTCCCTGCTGCTCCTTTGCAGCTGCAGCCGGGTTGCTCCCAGCACACACACGGCTTTTTATTCTCCCTGCGAGGATGCTCGGGTTGCAGAGAAAACACAGCACTGCATATGCCAAAACGACGGCATGAAGCAACTTTCTTCTTCCTCTGCGCAGTAAGGACGCAGGGATTTGCAAGCGGGGTGGCCACCCTCCAATGCAGCCTAGAAAAGAAAAGAAGCAGAGCCACAGATTTCAGTTTCAACAAGTTTTAGGCAAGTTCTAAAGTATTAGGTTGTATCCTGCAAACCTGTAACACTGCCTGGTTTAACAGGATTTCAATTCATAGACGCAGGACCGCACATAAACCACAGCTTTGTCGTGCTCGATATGAAACTGCTCTAATTCTGTTTACGAATAACAACAGAAAAGGGAAACCTTAGGTATATCCATTGTGGTACATTTTCTTCTAGCTCTGTCTCCCAAAAAAGCAGTAGGTGTGTCTTATTTATGCAAGCAGCTTCCTTGTGTAAGGGTAAGGGGATACAACACCCAGCTCTGCCCCTCTTGTTTATATTACGTATAAACACTTTTAGTTTCAAAAGCGCTACCGGCAAAGCGGAGCTGCGACTCCAGCACACTCACGTGTGTGCTAAACGTTATACAAGGGGCTCAAGTGAGGCGTAAATTTAAGTACGCGCACAGTGGTTTGCTGGATCACAGCCTAACCTACGACTCCATGGATGAGAGGAACCGACCAGAACCCTTAATTCTGTCTGGGGACAGAGGTGTGAAACAACTTTAGCTGTACCAGGCTAGAGCAGCGAGATAAGCTGCTTAGCGCCGAAATTCAACCAACTTCCAACCAGTCACAGCAATAATTGTCATCAAAACACGTCTACATCAGTGGGAAGTGGAGGAGTATCCTCAGATTTGCCCCTCTCTGTAGAAAAGCCGTGTTTGCCGAGATGCTGTTCGCAAGGTCAAAGCTACTCCTAAATTAGGGCGGTAGGAAGACTGTGAGTCCACCTCAGTGAAGAGGAAGAAAAAAACCCCAGAATTCGGTGACAACGGAGGAAAGCAGCTGTGACACAAAAGCCACCTGTTAAAGAAAACTAAGAGTGCAAACAGCACCTCACGTCCTGTAGCGTTCAGCCTCTTGGCAAAAGTGGCTATGAAGCGAGCAGGCAGCACCCTCCGAGGTGCAGCTCCCCTGCCTGCAGTAGGCAGCAGGGCTGGCAGCTGTGCGAGCAGCTCCCTGGGCTGCTCCTCGAGCGGCTGATGAGATTTGCCAAGTACCTCTTGAGGCTGGCAGAAAGATGACAGCAACCGGTGTTAAGTGCTCTCAGCACCTCCCTGCATCGGGCTGCCGGAGAGCGCGCGGGTGCTGCACTCGCCTAGCGAACGGTTCCCAAGGCGGCCCTTCCTCCTCTGCTTGGAGAGCACAAAGGCGTTCAGCTGCAAGGCAAAGCAGAGACGAAAAACCCAATGGTTGTAAGTGGGTACAAGCGCAGACTTCAGGGTAAAGGGCAACCAGCAAAATCACAGACGATTTGATTTCCTGGCAGGCAGGCTTGCAATTGCAAGGAGAGATGGGCAATTCGGTCCTGTGTGTGCAGTCAGAGCACGGCCGCAGAGCCAGCTCCCTTCGAGAGGGAGGAAACGGGATGAAAAACTCTTTAAAACAACCACTAGTACAAGCGGGTGCTGCTGGAGCAGCCTTGTTCTGAGCTAACACGAGCTCTGCCTCGATGATGGGGATTCCACGTTCATGGCAGCACCTGGGGATGGGCAGCAGCCGTCACCGCTGCCGCCAGTCTGCTGCGAAACAGCCAAACACCAGCACCTTCCATGCTTCAAAGAGCTCATCCTGTGTCAATATTCTTACCAAATGTGCAGGTTTGCCAGCAACAACAGGCATCTTCACATCCCTGAAGGACTCACAACGGTATCAAAAAGTTTTGCTCGTCTTTTAATGGAGAAACCACCTACAAGGCATATAAGTTTTCTGAAAACAGTCACCGGAAAGAGCTTTTACCACAAATGCTTTCTTATTAATGTAGTTGTGTGCTGGAAGTTTAATTACAGAAACTATCAATGTGACGGGAGATAAACCACTTTGCTTTTGAAGAGAATGAATTTATTTAGAGATCTACATCACACAGGCGCGCTGCTGGATATCCAAGCAATGCCTGGCCTCAGTACCATTAAATCCTGCTCCAAAGAGCTCTCTTAGATTTTAAATACTTTTTTTTAAGAACAAACTTCCTTCTTCTAAAATAAAGCCACGCGTAAACATCGGCGATGGCCCAAAAAACCACCTGCACCAGTTTTTCCAGTTGTTTTCCTGGAAACCAAACAGGCAGCAGACATCATACAGGCAACTCTGCAACATTTTGGTTGGCAATAGGGAAAGGAGGTGGAAGGACCTCGGTTTCCCCCAAAAAGGGAGGGCAGGCAATAAGTGTAGGCAAAGCTGCGGGGAAATGCCATGGTTCCTGGCTGCAATGTGCTGTCGAGGAGTCATGAGGCATCCCTGCCTGGAGCTCCTAGGTTCCTGTTCAAAATTTGTGTCCTATAAAACCACATTTCACCGATGAGCGGACCCCGCTGCGTTGCTGCTTCAGGAGAAGGTCAGCCGCCCAGATGTCGCGTAGTAGCCAGAGGCGTCCGAGGAGAACCTCTGGGAAAGATGCACCGAGTCCAGCTGCACCTCTCCAAAGTAGAAGTTCTCAAAGAGCTGAAAGAGAGGAGAAAAAAACCATTCGAGGGGTATCTAGAGAAATGCAGCCTGTAGCTTGTCCACAGATCTCTCAGAAGAGCCAGTGCTGCAGAAAGCCTCTGACAGACTTGTTTTGCCTTTAATGAAACTATTCTTTAAACTGTTTTTCCCCCTAGAGCCTGCACTTAGCCTTTAAAGCAAACAGGATACGAAATGAACTCTCTCTCTCTGCAGCAGCAGCTGCTCAAGCCCTCCCTACCTTGCTTTCTGACTGTGGCTCATTTCGGGAGCTTGGGTGGAGCTATTCACTGCCCCAAAGGCCACCACCCCGGGGTGGCTCTTGAGGTCGCAGGCTCCGGGGGAGCGAGGATTGAGGCCAGGCTGTTTCCACCAATCCAGGCCACAGGACGTACGAGTTACAGTTACGGCTCAGTCCTAATTCAAACTAGCAGGCTAGAGGCGCAAGGCTCTTCATCCCAGCACTGACCCCGCTCTCTTCAACAAATCCTTCTTTGTTCGGCAAAGATTGGAGTGCAAATTAATGAAAGCAAGCCAACGCTGGGACCTGGAGGGCGTCTCTCTGCCCATTAATCCAATCTATGAAGCAGACCAAAAGAATGACATCAGAATTTCTTATGGGGACGTTCAGCAATATCGCTGGAAAGGCATCGTGTCCAAGCATACAGAGCTCCTCCCATTCCATTAAGACACAGGAAATTGCTCTACCTGGAAACATCAGTCATGCCTTAGGAAAAGCTCTTCAGCGGAGATGCTTCGAAACTCCACTTAACGGGAGCACTGTGAGACACAGAGGGCCTGCGCAGTGACATCTCCCCACCGCAGAGATCTCCCAAACGCCCATTCCCACTGTCTCCTGCTGGATTTTCTATCTGTCCCTGCAGGTGCCTGCTCAAGGCAGTCCCAGGCCCTCCCTGATGTTACAAAGACACAATCGCTATGGGGCACCAAAAGCCCAATGGGTTCATTCCAACCCATCCTCCTCAATTCCTCTGCACAGCAAATGATTGAAACCCCAAATACCTAGTTAGCATCTGAAAGGCTGCACTTCTTCTCCTCCAAAAAGGCGTTTAGCTCTGCCTGGCACTGATTTGGGCAGGACTGCTCTTTTGTTGGTTCTCCCAAGGGTTACCTACTTTGCAAATACTCCTTCTTCAAAAGGGGACCAGCGAGGTTGCTCTCAGGACAATTCCTAATTTTGCTGTCACTCCTCCAGAAAGGGGAAGCGATTCCCTGGCGTTTCCAGGGCAGAGCAAGAAGGGCTTTGGCCAGGGAGCACCACCGAGGTACCTTGGGCCGCAGACTTGATGCCAAGGCACCGTGATGAATGCAGCCCCTGCTCCAGACGGCCTGCTCGCCTGGACAACTCTCCACGCAGGATTTGGCTGACGCTATCAATTCCCCATTGACACATGACAGTCAGAGCCACAGCTCTGAAGAGCAGGGGTATTTATGCTTACTGAGCCAGCTTGCAGCGATTGCTAAGCCCCTTCTTCCGTCTGAAAGGGCTGCAGCTGCAGTCAGAGGTGCTGCAGAGTGCCTGCTGCCACAGCCCACCTGCAAGGACCACCCTGCTCCTGCCTGGACCTGCCTGTGGGGCAGCACAGGCACTCGATCCCTAAGCTGCTTGTGCAAAAAGCACCTGGGTCAGCACAAACGCCACGAAGCAGCGAGTTTCTCTGCTGGATCATTTAGTCACAGCATACCTGCCTAGGAGAGGCAGCGGGCAGCCTGTGCGGCTCCTCTGGCTCACCTGTACCTCATCCTGCCTTTGGGGTGATGCTTGTCCCGTAAGACCCCGGCACAAGGACTTACTTTGCACAGGGCCCGAAGTAATTTGCCTCTAATCACTCAGACTCATATTAAGCTGCAAGTTGCTGCCAGTCCTTCCGAGTGCGTACTCGACAGAAGCCAGGCGCCACGGGGGTCACGCATGTCCCTGTCCCAGCAAGAGGCCCCTCTGCAGCAGCCTGGCTTCAAGGGACACTGTGTGAGCAGCTCCATGAGGCCGCTGCCCTAAAGTGGGACACCCTGTTGAAAAGAAGTTGTGCTACGGGCACATCTCAAACGGGGAAAGGAAAAGAGAGAAGAGAAATGGCTACAGCCATACAAACTCCATTTTATACAATTAAAGATTTATACAATTAAAGATTGATTATGTTCCCAAAAGCCTGCGTAGTTCATGTTAGAAGACTTAGGATAAAATGTCTCATTAATAAGAGATGGGAGTGAAAAGGGGTTGGTCTCCTTTCTCTCTTTGTTTTGGCTGATCTGAGAAGGAAGGATGATTTCCAGCTCTCCAGGGCTTGCTGCAGTGCTTGTCACCAGCGTGCTCACTTACCCCTAACCTTAACACCCATCTCTGTCAAACCGGCCGTTCACATCAACACTCCTTTCCTTCACGGAGCACTCTCCACGCAGGAAAAGTGGGAATCGTTTCTCTCCGTTCCTAATGGAGGGCAGTGGTAGGCGCGTTGGTAAGCAAGGAGATACTAGGATTTGAAAAGGATTTTGTTTTTAACAGAGAGGGAGGGAGAAGATGCATTTATTTTGGTAGAATAAAGTCTTTGCAAACATGAAGAAAACAAAGGAAACGCTGGGATGTGCTGCTCCCATCAGGAGCCCTGGAAGTTAAACCTTTACACAAAACAGTCGAAAGGAAGAGTCTTTCAAATACTTGTTTAGATTATCTCTGCACACCACAACCTGGTTTTTTTTACAAAACACATGTACTTCAAAGCAAAAATCAGTTAATGAGACAAACCTTCTGATGGCCCCCCTTGGCTGGCCCAGCCTCGCACACATCGGACCAGAAAGACAATCAGAAAGTCCCAGAAGACGCTGCCCAGGTCAAGGGCCCTCCATTTGTACACTGCTCAAAGTGAAGCAAAACCCTTGTACCAAAGCACTTTGTATTCCCTTGGCTTTTTTAAGACTTACCGCCTCTCATGTGTCCGAGCGTGTGTGTGCTTCTCAGGGAGAACGCTGCCAGAACTATTGATTTTTGGTAATGTAGCTGTACTTTCTGAGAGTAAACATGCTACAAGATTTAAAGGACAACCACAGATGGTTTTTTTCTGCTCTCCTTTCAAGGCAGTTTCTCACCAGTGCTTCTGTGTTCCCTGAGGCTTCCCGCGACAGAGGCCGCTGACCACCAGGCGTGGAGATCACAGTTGAGGCACTGTACGGCCGAGATCTGCCTTGGGCAGTGGGGAGAGAGACCCCTCAAACATCACCTTCCGAGACCCCTGAAACACCAGGAGCTGGCTTCCCGTCATGAAAGCATCCTATGCTCAGGTCCCCAGAGGCTCGGGAAGAGATTTCAGAAGGCCAAGCCTCTACTTTTGACTTTCACTTCTATTTATCTTGGGGAGAAGCCAAGCAGAGCCGAGAAGGATATTTATATCTCCCCTCTCTCCCCAGCCACCACGGAAATGCGCTGGTTTCGGAGGAGGCCTGTAGCACAGCTGACGAAATCCCTCCTATAAAAGCATTTCAGCATTTTTTTATTCTGGGCCAGGAAAGAAGATACCTGGAGGTTGTTCCACTTCATGCGTAAATGCTGACAACCCTGAGACTTGCTTAGTCCCCCCTCCTGTCCCTTCCCGTGGGTGCCAAGGGCCCACCTTTCCCCAAAAAGGCTGCAGGGAGCAGGAGGAGGCACAGATCAGGAGCAGTAAGGAGGGAGGCAGGGGGAGGAAAAACGCAGTCACCCGCACGGTTACCGAAAGCCGTGTCATTTGATTGGAGTGGGACGTGAGGCTCAGCAAAAGCGCAGTAATTCTATAAATCCAAACACGCTGAAGGATTTACATCTTCTCTGCTTAAAGAATAAATAAGAGGTTGGGGGTAGGGATTTGTTTGTTTTTTTTAAAAGCATTATAAATGAAAATAAACGTTATGGAGGTAAAGGTCAGCTTATGAAGTCAACATCACGCACGCCGAGCAAGCTACTAACTCCCATCAAGGGAATAGCACTTACCAGACTAAGTGCTCTCGGTCTCCCTGCTGCCTTCCTAAATTAAATTAGAACTGAATAAGGAAAGAGCATTGTTAACTTTTAACCTCAGACCCAGCACCTCTAAGCAAATGTGCCAGAGGTGTGCCTGGCTTTCAAACCACAGCCAAAGGCTCAGAAACCGCTCAGCAAGGATGCGCACAAGGACTCAGCATCTCTCCTGGGGAGGAAGTGAGCACCCAGGGAGTGGCACAGCATCCTCCCAGCAGCAGCATCCCAGGACCTGCAGGGGATGGCAGGGACTGCAGCTGCGCTGCCTCCCCCAAAAGCCATGAGCCCCCAGGAAAGGGAGCACACTGGTCTATGGACAACCCACATTTCACAAACCACCACATGTTCATGTGTGCAAGCTCTCCTCCTTCTCCCTCTCCCTTCTGGGGGGCCGGGGCCAAGGATGTAACTGTGCAGGTAACGATGAAGGGCAGGCAGCCCTGCAGCAGCTCCCAGAAAGCAAGCTTCTCTCCATTTCTCCCCAGAAGTCATTTATTCTGAGCCAGGAAAAAGCCAGCAGCACGCCTGTCATTTCTAACACCTCAATTTCTCTCATTTAAGACAATTCCGTTCGGATGTTGGAGATTCTTCTTCCTCTGAGGTTCGTTCCCCTCTATTACCCACAAATTACATAGCAGGGCTCCCTTGGGGTGAGACAATCGTTTTCTGAAGGAAGACAGAGGCTGAAGACTTGTTTTGGGAGAGGAAGAAGCACACATCAAACCGCACCTTGCGGACCTGCGCCAAAAATGCCAGTACAAGCTTCACCCCCCAAACCACAACAACTTCCTCATCAAAGGCAGAGCAACAGATCAAAACCAGATCAAATCCGCTTTTTTCCCCGCTTTTGCCTAAGCCGGTAAAGTCGGTTTTACTGAAGCAGGGGAGAAACAAAGGCAAAGGAGGACGATTCCTCGACGGAGCAGTTAAAACGTGCGTCTAAACAACGCTGCGCTCCCAAGCGCGGGTATTTGTCAAGCAGCCATCCTCGGGGGGCTCGCTTCCCGCAGACAACCCTCCCAGAATGAGACGGCACCTTTGTGTTCAAACCTGGAAGCAACGGTAATAAATCACGGCGCTAATCCACGTAAGGACGGCAGTGATGCGTTTCAGCTCCGGTTATGAAGAGCGGAGATGCCAACACAAACTGGTGCTTTTAAATCACCTGTCACGGGCTCAACAAGCATGAGAAATATTAATAGATTCGCCTGGAGAGGCACTGGGCAGTGGGAGGACAAAATAAGTCCGGGGAAGGGAAGGGAGTAAGAGGTATTTAAAACTTCCTTCACGTAATCTCTGGCTTGCACTCGCACCACCTGGATTTTGCTACTACCATCAGGATTATTGATCGGTTTTTAAAGCCTTACGTCGTCTATCACAGTCAGCCAAAAAGGACCCTTCCTGAATTAATAAAAAGTCTAAGCAGCTCTGCCGAGAGCCTCGATGCTCAGAAACGCCGAGGGCACGACGATTCGCTGCGATGCCTTGCAATTTAAAACCACCACCAAAAAGCAGCATTATCACAGGATGAAATGCACGTACTCCCCCAGTCTGCGGGGAGCTCGCTTTGTTGCGAACTCCACCCACAGCAAGCAGTGCCTTAGGGTAGGGGTATTATAGATTAACAGTACAAAACTGTCCCCGGTGAATCAGCGCTGCGGGTGAGCAGAGGCATGTAATGTCATTAGCCTGTGACCAATCAGCCTCAGAAACCCGGCCGCCCTCAGCAGGGAGCTGAGGGGGGTCCCGTTTTCTGTATCTGGAACAAGCAGAGAAATGAGCAACTTCTAGGATGCAGGATGGAAGAAACTCGCAGCTCCAGGAACCTACGGCTGTGGATGAGCTCACTGTCATGCCTGCTGCACAGTCCACTCTGAGGACGGGACGCCAGCAACGCCTCCTCCTCCGCTTCGCCCGCGTTGAAGGTGCTTATCCACCAAAAGATCCCTTCCAGGAAGGCATGCAAACAGGCTGAGCCCCACTCGTCTCTGCCTCCATGGGAGAACATGTGTGGGAGGATCGCTTTGGACAGGCAACCCAGTGCTGTGGCCACGTAAGATCATGCTGGGAACCAGGGTCCAGCAGCAGCCAGCAGTGTGGAGAGAGCTCACAGCAGGAGATTAAACTCAAGCTCCAGAGAAGTCGCAGGCTCTACAGCTTCATCTGCTCTGCACGCAGTGACAACAGTCAGCAGCTCGCCCAGCGGTAGCCGCTACTCCCAGTGTGTCCTGATCAGGAGCAGCGGTGAATGAAGGAATGAACTCGGAGAGCCAGGAAGGACAGGAGGCTGCTTTCTGTGGGAAATCAGCATGCTACAGTGCTGATAGCCCCTTCGGAGATGGGAAGAAGCAAACAATCCCAGACACCCACTGACAAGCATGGAGAACGGGGTTCCTGAAGAGGTGCCTCAACACGGAGCAATGAAACCTGTTTTCAGACTCTCTGCACTCTCTCCCTTGGTGCACAACCCCAACATCCCAAACCTTTCTTGCACTGGAGGGACCCAGACAGGACTGGAACATGGGGTGCAACTTGCCCAAATAAACATCAGGCTATTTTTCCATCTCACAAGGGATGATACATTTGAATTAATGCTTGTATAAATGCATCCACAGCTTGGGATGGAGAACACTGCAGAAGAGCAGAGAACAATCGCTCTTCCAAACCAGCTGGCTAAAGCACAACTGCGGTACCCATGCCAGCTACAGCAGGGAAGGCGCCGATCCTTTGGCAAACTGCTGTGTTACAGAGCTGATACCAGCATTAAGCAAAAAAGGATTGATAGAGGAAAAGGTCCTGATGACAAGAAACATGGAAGGATTAAAATTAAAATTATAAAAAGACTTAGAAGCGTGAAAGCAACACTCAGAAACACTGATGGACTATAAGAAGAGTCCGCTAAACTCCAGCAAACTCTCCATCAGAGCTCTTCTGATTAGGCATCTTTGCTTCAGGAACCACAGCCTCCAATCCTGCTTTTGGGAAGCCTGCTTGCCTGTGCCCCTTTTCAGCTTTGCAGACTTATGCTACCAGCACCTCCCTGCTGACCATCCCAGTGACCTACAGAAGGCCGTTACCTCCACAGCACAAACTGGCAGAAGCTGCCCCAGTTCCCAGGCTGCAGCACATGCTGGCTGAGCTCCTTCTTCCTCATCTTGAGAAATCCCTTTCCATTTGTGACCCAAACGCTCCCAAACGATGACAGACAAACCCCAAACCAAATCCCCTTACGGCTCCCAGAAGATGAGACACAACTGGGCAACGTGTCAAGATCTGGGGAGTTTGTTCAACGAATAGATTTTGTTCCTTGTATTTTCAACTTTCAAAATATGTTTTCTGAAACTGTTTGGTGCCAAAACAGAAGTACCTGATTCCCGTATTATTCACTCTGGACACCACTTCGCCAATGATTATCTGTCAGAGGTTTAATTGCGCTTGGAAGCTTTTCAGCAACAATGCACGAGAAGCGCAGGAAAAGCAGGTAGATGGGCACTCATCTGGAGAGGCGGCTCTGCCCCATGTTCCTCACCTCCTCTCCAAATTAGCAACCGTTTCCATTCAATGGCTTTTTAAAGGATGGCTGGCCAGGCATCCAACACTTTCCATTTCTGCACAGGTGTTGCAGGGTTAAGACGCGGTGCAGAGCTGCAAGGCAAGGGTGGAAGGGAGGGCTGCGAAGGGCAGGAGGGAGGGCAGCCGTCACCTGGGCCATCACCACAAGCACATTGTCTGCGCCATGGCCTCCAAGCGCCAGCCACAGAGCTTGGCGGGCACATGCAGATGATTTGTTTTGTTCTGCAAGTGTGCAGCTGGCTCTGGAGTGTCTCTCCATCACCAGCATAGCATCGAGTCCTTCCGCACAGATAACGCAAGGAACTGCCCTTCCCCTCTCCTTTTCCTTCTGCCTCTGGCAGATTTGAAACTTTCACCTCATTTCCCTTTAGGAAGGATGCACGCAGACCTCAGGAGGGATAAAATCTGGCCATGAAGGTCCTAGTGGCCTATCTGTTGGGAGTGCAGCTGGTCTGTATCATAAGCAAAGCTTTAACTCCTTTATTGTTTGCTTTCGGCTTGCTACTTCTCGAGTCATTTCCTATCCACCAGCTTTGCCATGGACCACCAAGACCTGAAATTACAGACAAACGAGCAACAGCCCAACTCTGTATCATAAGCAAAGCTCTAACTCCTTTATTGTTTGCTTTCAGCTTGCTACTTCTCGAGTCATTTCCTATCCACCAGCTTTGCCATGGACCACCAAGACCTGAAATTACAGACAAACGAGCAACAGCCCAAGAGGATGCAAGTGAGGGGTATCTCCTCTATGACACAGGAAAAGCCCTTCCGATTAAATCACTGTGCCATTCCTCATAAAGCAGTAATAACAAAACCATCTCTATCTAGAAAAGTATCACCAATGTAAGAGCAAGAAGCATGTATGGAGTTCAGGGAGAAAGATCCTAGGTATATATGATAGGAGGTTTCTTTTTTATGTCTTTATTTTACTGAGCCAAAGTAAATGCCACGTAAATGCCAAGAAGCTTTTGGTACATTCACAAATGCCACCTCATGGGTGTTTTGCATATATTTCACGTAATAATCATAAAGCAACAAGCTGAAGAAAGGACCAAAAGAGCTCATCAGCTCCAGCATCCTCTGCTTCCTCAAGGCAGGAGGAGCTCACTACTGGCAGGTCCTGGACTGACGTCTCTGCTCCCTCCAAACACCCAGACTCCTATTTCTCCTGCTCCTCTAGGGCAGTGTTTCATTCTCCTTCCCATTACACAGATCTTCCTAAAAACCTACTTTGAATCTCTTGCTGTAATTAAGGCCTGTTACTTAGTGCCCTACCACAGACTATCCACTACTGGCAAAAGCTTTCATATGCTTAAAGAGGTTTTCCTACGTGTTTTTCTCCTCCTTCCTTTACTAGCCTCAGAACAACTCTAAGTCTTCTGGACTCAGCTCATAGACATTTTCTAGCCCTCTGATGATCTTACTGCTGCCTTCTGGGCTCTTTGCACCCATCCACAGTACCCAGAACTGGACAAGTACTTCACCTGGGGGCTGAGTGCTAAGCTGGTATGGAGTGGGGCTGGTATTGGGGCAGTTCTCTGTCCTGCCTCTCCCTCCTGGACCTGTCCTTGTTCACAGCAGCCCATTTGTTTCTGCCCGATTTCTCATGATCATTTGGAGCTCTGATCCCTGCTACGAACACGTGCAATTTTCCTGCCTCTCCTCAGCTGGGTTTCATCTGCAGACCTAAGAGGAGCATCCTTCATACCATTCACAACACGCTCCTGACCTCCACGGGTGGGGAGGGTTTAGGAGGTTTCCAGCTGAGCTCTGCAGAAGTGGAAGCAGCCGATCCCTCTCCTCTGACTGCTGCCACGCAAAACCTCAGCTCTTCACAAAACTGGAGCAGAGCCACCTCAGCTGCCAGAGGGTGATGCAGCAGTGGGGAGGGTGACAAGCAGCAATAGTCTAAATTAATCTGTCAGGCCTGATTTCTCACAAGTAAAACTATTTGGGGCCAGATGCAGGCCTTCGTTCAGCTGAGATCCTCTCTCTCCAGGGTCCCCCCTACTTCACAAGTCAAATGTACAGATGCTCCTGTCACTGCCATCCTGCAGAACCTTTGCTTTAGCTCAGGGTTTTGGGTCTGTTCCCCTCCTTCGTCACCAGATCCGTGAAAATTTGTGCGCTTGAGGAAATCAAACCCTAGTTGCTATGGTGAGAGGCATTCTGCAAACTAAGAAACAAATACAAGTGGGACGTTTGGAGGTTACCGGATTTTTGCACATCTTTCAGACAAGAATAAAAAAAAGCCTCCAGCACATTAAAGACTCTGCTAACTTCTCAGACCCTGCTATGCCTCAAACGTGAGGGATTTACAGTACAACTCGTTTAAGGAAATTAATAATCAAGCACCACGTTTCTCCAAAGAAGCCTCATCCCCGTGGCTCCTCGCACTGCCTATTATAGCAAAGGCAGCAACAGTTTTGAAGAGCTGGGCTTTGGTTTTGCTGCAGAGATGCCAGGAGCCTTGCGATGCATTAGGGAATACTAGGACAAGGAGCTCCCATCAATGTGACCTCCTTGCTACGCTCACCAAGCCACTAAGAGGAGGAGCCCAGCTACGGAGCCAGTAAATTAATCCAGACAGACCCGGGAAATTATCCAGCAGAAGGGTCATGGCACCTTTGGGATGATCTGCCTACTTTTGCTAATCAATGTGTTCTTTCTTTTTTTTTCTTTGCACTTAATGTGCTGGGTCCCTGTCTTCTATTAAGGCGCTGCTGTAATTCAACCCCCGCCAGCTCCACTGAGAAAAAATTGTCCTCTTAAGATCAAAGAGGTGACGCTGTCTCGGCTGGCTGGTGGATGAACAGCGGTCTCGTGGAAATGAGGAGGCGGGTGGGAGGCAGAGGCACCCACAGCACCTCCAAAATGGCTGAGCTGCAGAGATGGAGGGGACTGTGGAGGTGCTGGGGGGGCACAGAGGAGCACACTGCAGGCAGCCCTGCCCAGAAGGGGCAATGGGATTCAGAAACTTCAGCAAATCTCCCTCTTGGAGCACTCACAGTTCCTGCTAAAGTTAAGTCAGAGAGGAGCTGAGCACCTCTGAAAAAAGAGGCTTCTCCCCTTGATGGTAAGGTCACCAAATAGATCTCTGTCACACACAGGCAAGTTAGCACAAACCTCCTGTACCTCCTGCACCGCGTTCTCCTCATGCAGCGTCTCAGCCTTCTCTCAATACCTCCAACGCCGCCTCGTTGCTCTGCTCCAAGGCCCAAACACTCCAACAAAGACATCTTCCCTCTATTGTCTAGTCTGATTTTTCAAATGCCACTTCAGATTCCCATTTCACCAAATGCAAATAATGTGCATAAGCCTTTTCTTCCCGAAGAATATCCTTTGTAGGAAAGCATTTTCATGGTAACCCCAATTTAATATCCTTTTTTCCCCAAGATCACACAAATGTTGATCTCCAGTCTCATCTGCTCAACCGTCACATCCTCCCATCCCACTGTTGCCCTAATTGCACACTGCTGAGCCCCCTCGATCGTTTCGGTATCCCTCGATAATGGCAGGATCAGAACTGAAGGCAAAAATCCTCTCCTCTGCAAAGCAGCATTACAGCCTTTCATTTCTGCTTTTGATTCTCCTGCAAAACCAAGGCGGGGAAAGCACTGGCTTATTTCTGATACAGTGATGTTGCACCGCAATCTTTTATTCAGTCTGTTCTCACCCTAGTGGATTTTTGTTTGGTATTTTTAACTCGCCAAGTAGCCACCTCCCATTAGGTACTTGTTCCAACTGCTGGTCCTACTTGGGATATAGGCTTTTATCACCTCACTGAGGATAGCAAGATGTTCTTACCCCTTCTGAGCACTGGGCATTCTTGGTCCTCAGCTAACGCCATTTCTTTGGCCCTTTGATTTCACCTCAGCTTAAAAATACACCAGGAAAAGACTCTGTCTCCTTAAATTCACAAATAAAATTTACACAGAAAAGGCCTGGGTACCGATGGCTGCAGCACACGAGCATCAGTCCTCATCTGCAAGTGGCTCTACACGGGAGCAGCTGTTAATTTATTTAGTGTTTGGTGGGTTTGAGGTATTTTCAGAGGTTAGTGGGGTTATTCAGGACACGACTGCTCTTCATTTTCTCTCTCTACGTGGCACTGCATCAGATGTCTTAAACTGGGCCACTGCACACCACAGCCACTGCACTGTTCTCACCCAGCCAGAGAAAAATGGCAACAGAGAACACTACCAGATGTGTTTGCTATGACCAGCTCTCCACTAGCCCTGGTGTATCAGCCAGTAAAGGCACTTTGCCCCTGCCTCAAGTGAAAGCAGATATGGTCCCATAATTTAATACCCTGTATGCGGGCTTCAAAAGAGAAGGAGCATCATCAAATTACACCTTGTCCAACCCAGAAGCCCTCCCAGAGCAGTTCTGCAGCCCGGCCGCTCTGCTCCCACTGCTGGACCAGGGCACAGCACAGCAGCACATGTCACTGCCTCAGCTGATTCTGCTCCCAGGCTCGCATCCCAGCTTAAAGTCTCTCCTAATGCCCTAAGACATAAGATGTGCAGCTTTCTGCTGCTGTACCTCAGTGGCTGTTCCCTCAATATTTAATCTTGTAAGCTGTTAATGCACAGATCTGTGCTAAGCGGCGGGGTTCATCTTTTTCTGTACTCAAAATTTGCTTCCTTCTTGTTCAAATGTGGCAAAGGCCACTCTTTTCCTCCTCGGACCCCAAGTCAAAAATCATTCAGTTTTAACCCAGTGAGATTCCAGGTGGTTTTCTTCCTAGTGAAAGCCTTCCTTTCCTTCAAAACTGTAATAGAAAATGTTGGCCAGGCAGTACCCTGGCATTTCTTTGCATTTTTATTTATTCATCGCAGCCTTAGTTTTTTTCACTAAGTGAAATAAATAAAAGCCCGGAGGCAGCCAAGCCTCGTCTCCGGAGATGCAGGCAGCTGCCCCAGCTGCCTCGGTGCCAGGGCTGTGCCGCTTGGCCAGCTGCAACGCAGGGCACACAGCCACCGCCCAGGAGGACACAGGAGGAGGCAAGGCAGAGGGGTTGCCAAACCGGCATCTCCCCAAGGCCCCGCCACCCACCTGGCCCAACCTTTCTCTCACAGGAAAGGAGCTGCCACTGTCTTTCAGCTGTGAACTGCTGCCCTTTCTCTCCGCTCTCCAAGAAATGATCCACTTTGTTTCCAACTGGAGCAAGATTTGGGTACGTGACTCGGATGTTCAAAGGAGTCCATCAGCTAGCCACTAGCCACCCTAGAAGAAATACACACTGCTCCGTATGAAGCGGTTCATGAAGCATTCCTAGCTTCTTGGGACTAGACTAGACAAGCACGATGCTAAAGCATCCAGCACTTCTATGGGAGACACAAATCACTCAGCTGTTGGGCCATGCATTCCCTTGGGCTTTCAGCACCAGCTAGGCCAGGGAGCCTTTTTCATGGATGTTCTTCAAGGCAGAAGTAATTTAAACTCCCGAACGCATCTCATCCTACAGGATCTATTTTCTGAGCAGTGTGGGAAGGTACCGGCCTGCACAATCGTTTATTAGCACAAATAGGAGTGTATGTTTAATTCTGCGGAATGGGTAGAACAAAGGATTATTAAATAAAATTCCGATTAGTTGTGCTGAAAGCAAAATACCAGCTGGAGCCTAGGGTAACACAGGCATGCTATCAGCAAACAAGCGCTGCATCTGCACACACACACACACACACCAGCTCTGACCAAGTGGAGCCCCAGACTGGAACGGCAGAACCAAGGTGTCTCCGTCGTGCCCTGTGCTCTGACAGCTCAGGTCCTGCCCTCCTCTAGGCAATCCCTTTGGCCCGCTGTAGCTGCACAACAGGAATGAAAGCAATGGAACCCAACTTGAAGTCCTCCTACTAGCAGCTTTGTTGGCTTTCCCAGTGGGAACACCACCTCCCAACACAGTTATTGCAGAGTCCCACTGCCTGGAAATACACGCACGGCACGTCGCTCTACCTGCAAGGGGATGGTGCCCGCAAGCCAGCCTGCCCTAACTGCAGCCATGTTCATTAACAGCTCGTCGTTTAGATCCTATTGCAAAAATTAATGAAGCCACTTTGCGAGAGGGCAGCCTCCCTGAGCAGAAGATAACGTATATAAGAGAGGGCTGGGAGAGAATTGGCACATCCTTGCAAGGTCATGCTAGAATGCATCAGTGGCTGGCTGAGGCTGGGCTCCTCTGGTAAGAAGCCTGAAGCTATTTATGACTCATGTAATTAATTAATGCCAACGGGCGTTCTGCTGCAGGCACGTGGGAGACCAAAGGGAAATACGAAGCGAGCAGGTTAGGAGAAGTAGTGGAGGTGGGGGAGAAGGATGACATTTCTTGCAGCAAGACATGCTTTGAAGTAATTACCAACAGTCCAAACAGCCAGCAGCTCTTCTGGCTGCATCAGTACAAAATCAATTAGGAGCTTTAAAAATGCACTGGCTCATATTTCAGACAAATAAGAAGCAGTCATCTGAGGGAGGGCAGTTGCATTTCTATGTGCAGCACACCACAAGACCCACAGATCCTCAGACCCCGCAGTGTGGTCCACAAATGGTGTTACCAGTAGAGGGAGCATCGTTAATGCCTTCCAAATCAAAAATGTTTTTGCATGAGGAGCATTAGGGAAGACTGACGGTTTGATTTTATGTCTCTAAAGTCTGAGGACAAATTTAACAGATGCAAGAGGAAGGAGCAAAGGGCATAGTGAAAAGTGGGTCTATGCCTTGAAAGCTGAGTCCCCGCCAGCACTCGGGGCTCCCGACACGTACCGCCTTCCCTTTCGGGAGCCTGGCTCTCAGACACCAGCAGCAAACCAAAACTCGCAGATCACACTAAGCAAGGGACCACGTCTGTGGCTTTTCTGCTTGTCTGCAATACTGCAGTCTCACACCGAACACTCAACATGTGGTGATGCTGAGTCATGACACCACGCTTGCACAGACCATTTGAGGACAATGAGAGCTTAACCTAATTTTGTCCCTTTGTTTGTCCTCTGCACAGAGGAGATCAATCAGTTCCACTCGCTGCCCTCAGATCCCCATGCATCCAGTGCCTGATACATTATACAGCAAAACTGTAAACAAATAAAACGCGCCACGCACCCTTTCCCTCCTCTGGTGCCCTGAAGTCCTTCTGGGCTGTCCAACTCCCACCCAGCCTGCATTCTCTCTCACATCTCTTTGTTGCCAGAATATCCTCTATCAGTTCCCAAACGTATTCATGCATTGTCCCATCTCCCTCTTATCATAGCTGCCTGCAACAAATCCCCTCACACAATGAGGATTGCAAATTTGCTTACAACCCAGTGTTGTTTTCCATTTCTGCTTCTCTGTGCTTGTCTTTTCCCTCTGGACACTTGCAGGGGCCAAGTGCCACAGCATCAGTCTGACACTGCCATCTGGATCAGCAGCAGAGGCTGATTGTAGTCTCAAAGCTGGCTGGCAAAGCCTGGGAGGCTGCAGAATGCTTCCCACTGAGCCTCAACCACCTCCACAGTTTGGGGGATCTTGCTTTCTACCTTTTGGTCACCGCCAAAGTCCTCAGATGCTGGCTGGTGGGACTCTCTACCACTATCTATTATTTTTGTGGTGCAAAACCATGCAAATCAATAGCCAAAATTTTAAAAAAAAACAAAGAAGAAAAGTGTAAGTGAAACGGCAGTCAGTTTTAGTTTCATAAATATATATGAGTGAGAAGAACAAGAGCAACAAAGTTCTCCTTTCTGGTGGGCTGAGAATCGACAAGAGCCTGAGTCTCCAGGGTAAAACACGAGCAAAGTAAACGACAACACAAACACCCACTTAGCATTCATGCTACATACTCCTGATCTGAGCCTCACCAGCTTTAAGAACACTTCTGTTAAATACTGTAATGCTCCCAATTACAAGTGATCTGGATTGTTTATTTTCTAAACAGATTTCCCCCCTCCGGGAAATCCCATAAGCCTAAGACAAAAGCAGTCTTGAAGAGGTGTTTCAACCTCTTTTGGCTATACAATATCCACAGCTGGCTCCATTTCCCTAATTGTTTCATACTGACCTTGAGGATATTTCGGCCATTAAACGACTCCCGTTCCTTGAAATATGATTTACCAGTCATTGTATTGCTTCGCTCTTCAGCTGCAAAGAGAAAAGCCACCACCAGACTGAGCTTCAGATGGGAGAACTGTGTGTGCTGTACTTCACCCCCCACTCTCTCCCTCCCCAAAGTCAGCTGTCAGCTAATAAACCATCTTTGCCCAGTTCTTAATGTAAAAAAACCCACTTTCACTTTGACTTTAAAGAGAACAAGGCTGAATATGCAGGAATTGGTGCCTCTATTGGGTTCACCCAGGTTACCTGGAGGAAAGACCCTAAATCATAGCTGCTGCTAGGGCGATTCTGTAGGGTGGATGGCTCAGTGCAACACACTTGCTTTTCTCTGGCTGATTTTAATTCCACATCCTGTCAGGGTGAGAGTCAGCACTGTGAGCGCTTGCATCGCCTGAAACAGCACCAAATACCCACCTGAGCATGTGAACACAGTACCAGGCACGATCTGGACAGCACCTATAGAAACCTCTGCTGCCCACTCCGGGAAGCACATCCGTGTGGTGTGTATGTTTCTGTGGGGTGGGCACGCAGCCACACACACAGGCATTAAGAATAGCAACCTAGGCCTACAGCAACTGCCAAATGCCTACGTCTTAGATCCATTTCCCCAGAGCACGTCTGGATTTTTATATAATCCCTAAGTACATGATCTGTTCTTTCCACAGGACCTCTGCCTCACTTGGTGAATATATTCAATATTTCTTTTTCATGTTCAGCATTAACTATGAAGTCCCACTCACACCTAGCGCTATTCAAATCCTGTGTTGAATATAAAGCGACTTCTGTGGCTATCTGTGTAATGCTCTCACCATTGTGTCTGAATGCCTGGCATGCCTCACGGGGCTGATCAGAATATAGACTCATAATGCCAGACACAGCTGCCTGCGCACAGAGAGCCACATCAGCACTTTGGGCTTATGTTTTCACCAATTTTCAGGGCTCAGTTTGAGAGAGCTAAGCCCCATCTTTTCAAGGTTTCTACCCGCTTGAGTATGCTTATCTGACTTTAGTAGCAGTCATCCCCAAAGGCTGTCGCTGGGTGCACAGAAAACTGTAGTACAAACCATCTGCTGTTATCACCATCCACACAGAGACCCACAGAGGCAGAACACTCCACATAACCCATCGGCACTGCACGGAGGCCACAGCACCAGAGAAGGCTACACTAAGCTTTAGTGCAATGCTGTAAGGCTTGCAACCTACACACCAGCACCAGAGCACATGCATGCTTGCACAGGGAGAACGAGGCTGGGATATACAGCCCCTCCCTCAAGGCAATGCATCCGAGGCTGCTTTATAAAGCACTAAGAACGATGCTACAGACTGCGAGAGCAGACAATCTTTTGGCAGAGACAGCTGATGCTGTACACTCAATAATAGCTCATATTCAGCCTTGTAGCCGTCTGAATCTGATTTAACAAGAACACCACTGGAATCGCGTTCCTAAACCAAGGGGCAGTCTTTAACTTGACCAAAGAGGATCACGTTTTCATCCTGTTCAAAGGTCAGCACAGCACATGGAGTTGTTACTGAATTTCAACTTAATGTTGGGGCACAGAGAGCCCAAGAGCTCACAGAATCCCAGACCGTTAGGGATTGGAAGGGACCTCAAAAGCTCATCCAGTCCAATCCCCCTGCCGGAGCAGGAACACCCAGATGAGGTTACACAGGAAGGCGTCCAGGCGGGTTTTGAATGTCTGCAGAGAAGGAGACTCCACAACCTCTCTGGGCAGCCTGGGCCAGTGCTCTGTCACCCTCACTGAGAAGAAGTTTCTTCTCAAATTGAAGTGGAACCTCCTGTGTTCCAGTTTGTGTCCCACATGGTACTTGAGTGCATTCCTCTCTGGCCCAGATCTTCTGAGTGCTACTGGGTGATAGTGTTTCTAAAGCTCTGACAAAGAATCTTAGAAAAGGTGAGGAAAGTGCTCAAAGCATCTCTGACTTCTCCAGCTCTGCTGATTGCTTTTTCATTTTCTTCTGGGTTTTATTTAGTGACATCCCCGACAACTTTGTAGGTATTATTGAAATTAAGAAAAATCACAAAATTTTTAAAAAGACACATAAAAAAGCATTTTCTGTTTAGAGGTACTACTGTAAATGAATTTATCAGTAAGGACGAGGAATACCCACCACTTGGATCTTTCCTGAAGAGAGTGTTCATGACTGTAGCATGCAGTTTCACCCTATCCCATTCTTTAAGCATTAAGCCGGAGGCCACGAATCTTTCCACCAGTTGATCAGCAATCACCTGCAACCTGGCAAGGCAAAACCAGAAAGAACAGAGCAGTGTAAACCAAGGAGAAACTCCTGCAACATTAGCATCTTGCTTTCCAGGCAGGGAGGGCAGCATGTGTGAAAAGTCTCTGCAGGAACACGGGGAAAGGGAGCGAGTCTCTGATGGAAAGCGAACACAGCCGTCAGGATCCAGTTCTAACGCAAAAAAAGTTCTGGCTGCTGCGCTAAGCTTCCTCAGTGATCGCTCCTGCTACAAATATTCCATGAAGAAGTGCAGATTTAGCATAGCAGAGAGTCTGCTCACAGTGACAGATGTTACAGGGACTTGAAGGATATATCTTTCTACTGCCAGGAAACACAGTGTGGTTCTCCTTTCAAGTGCTAAAATCTACAGACCCCCAAAGGGGTCTTAGTCACCTGGAAGACTTGCTCTGTTCACGGACTGCAACCTGTACAGTGCATCAAGCTGGACCTCAGACCCTCTCTGTCCCAAATAAGCAACCCAGTCACTGGGCTTAATTTCTGGGAGAGGCCAGAACGTGGTGACGGAGGCACAATCCCAGAGAGCACATCCTGGTGAACGCTCCAGCTTCAGAGCCACTGAGCGAGCAGAATTAAAGGAATTATTGCCACCTTCTGTTTGGCCTCGGTCGGGCATGAAAACGGCCGTGGCTGCTGGGTTCTGCGGGCAGGCCTGCCCTAGGATAGGCAGCAGGAGCAGGCAGGCCCTCAAGGCAGCACTCCCATGTATCCTTACATCTAAAGAGCTGAAGGAACTTCCAGGCTGCTGCTGTCCCTCACAAAATTTCTGCAGTGCTCCAGCCTTGCTGAAAGCAGCAAGGATGTGCTGGAAAAGCTTCCTGTCCCCACAAAGCAAGCAAGAGGGTGTTACTCTGTGAAGAAGAATTTAATCTTCTCTCACCGCGTCCAGGGGGTTAGACAGCTCTCTGCTCCACCACGTCTCACCACTTTGGTGTCTCTGCTGCAGTGGGAGAAGCAGACCGTGGCCTCTCTGAGGCTGGCCCCACGCTCCAAATGCCAGCTCCTACCCACCCCACTGCTGGTTTTGTACTGCCCCTCATGGGCTGCCAGCCCCCACGTGACGATTTCAAGACTCTCAAACTACCAATTGTCATGGTTTTCTACCACTTTCTGGCTTTACATCAGTGATTTTTAAAATTAGCAATGACAAAGATTAAATGAATATCATTACAGACAATACTAAAGCAAATTAACAGAGAATAGCTCAAGTGAAAATGGTGCTTTATTACGTTATAAAGTTAATCAAGGAAATAAAACAAATTAGAATGAATTATAATGGAAATTATTTGCCATGTGGGAGGCATCAGAGCATGATCCCTCTCTGAGTCTCAGCCATTATATGTGCAGAAGGGCTTGCCAACCCCTAATTCTGTCTGCAGTTATGCAAGCTAAGTCCGGGTAAATCAAATCTCCTGCTTTATAGCTTAAGCTGATCAAGATCATCCAAAGATCAGGAAGGAACTCCACCCTTCAGCCACGCCAGGAACTACGCAGAGCTAGCAAGACATCTTGCATGAGACAGGAAGGCACACACACCTCTCTGAAATGCAGGCTGCAGCAGTCTGATCCAGCACAGCGAACCACGTGGCTGCCGCTCTCCTCCAGTATTGCCTTTGCAGCTGAGAAACTCTGCCTTCTACCTGCTTCCCCCATTTCCCTGAGCAAAGCACAGCAGGTTTTAGCAGACAAGAGGCGCACGGAGCTGCTCAGCAATCATATGTCTAGCAGACCACAAAACGAAGCCGAGTTTTCTGCAGGGATCACCACTTGTCCCCTCTTCACCCCCTCAATCACCACTTGCCCGACACTGTATCTCCTGGAAACTCAAAGGAAGCATAAGAATCTTTCACTGCTCTCTATCGGCACAAAAGTATCTCCTTTCCCCTCTGCAAAGCTAAATGATTGCTGGATGCTTGCTAACAGGTAAGGAACTATATTAGGGGAGAGGTGTCAGATGAATTAATTTGCAGCTGAGGGCAGGACCGGCCTGGGCCAAGGATAAAAACTCGCAATCGCTTGGCCCTCTCTGAGCAGGCGAGAAGCAAAAAAGGTGGCGTGGAAGAGAAGTCTGCAAAACTCCAGGTGCCATGCAACGCACGAAATCTGGGTTTGGCAAAAATCTCAGCTAACGGACCTCTGTGAAGTACAGAGGAGACATCAGCCTTTTCTCACGGGACGGTGGGGGTCATTTTCAGTTTCAAGGCAAGGTGGGCCTGAAGACCTCAATTATCTCCCCTGCCGAAACCAGCTCTGCCATCCCTAATGCACATCAGCACTGTCTGCTAGCATTACAGCTAAGGAGGCTCTCAGCAGGACAGATACAGCTGGTATCTGAAGCAGACCACAGTGCTGGTACCAACAACTCAAGCTGTCTCCAGACGCAGGCAGACATCACTGTCCACTTTAGACCCTACTTACGCTCTCCAGGATTTCTCTACCCGCTCCTCAGGTTGCAGACGTATTTGCAGATGCAAGCACACTCACAAGCACTGCACCTCAGAAATGATCCAGAGCTCGGTGACTCTGGAGAGAAGAGGCCTCAGCTCTCAGAGCTGACCCCAGCAAAGGGTATTTGGGTCATCTAGTGCCCACTCTGTCTCATCTTTCTGAGTGTTTCTGCCTTGTTTCTCCCTGCACTTCTGTCTCTGGCAGACCTCTAGCTTGTCCCGGTTCTCCACCCACCCCATTTGTTTTAGCTCACCTCCTTCAGGGTAGGACAGACTTCAAAGTAAAAAAGCCAAGAGGAGGGAAATATTTCAATTCCTACTGCCTCCCAGCAATTCTTACATTTTCATTTTCCCACCCATTTCCTTATCCCACTTCCGATCTCTTACTTCAACACAGCCTCCAAAGTGCGGTTTTAAGCAGGCCTTCCCCACTTGTCTCCTCAGCCCTTGAGGAAAGGAGATACCAGAACATGCCAGATGAGACCTCATCACCACCTACAACTGCCTCAAGAGAGCTTGTAGAGAGGTGGGTGCTGGTCTCTTCTCCCAGGTGATGGGGATAGAACAAGGGGAAACGGCACCAAGCTGTGCCAAGGGAGGTTCAGGTTAGAGATAAGGAGGAAGTTCTGTACTGAGAGGGTCGTCAGAAGCTGGAACAGGCTGCCCAGGGAGGTGGTGGAGTCACCATCCCTGGATGTGTTTAAAGAGCGGGTAGATGAGGTACTTAGGGATATGGTTTAGTGGGTAGACAGGAACGGTTGGACATGATGATCTCGGAGGTCTTTTCCAACCGAGCGATTCTGTGATGTCCTTTCTTCCCTGAGCCAGTCTCTGCTCACAGCCTCCTTCCTCCAGCTGCACTTCTCCGTGCTCCCCTGCTACCTCCTGCTCCCCTCTAGCAACAGGAACAGACACAAAAAGGCAGTACCAGCAGAAAAAGAGAAGGCTAAGGCTCAGGGAGAGACAGCTAGAGCTCTTTTAGCTACTCCCATCACACAACCAGCAGCATGGAGTATGACAGCTCTTATATTTGCCCAGTCTCCCAGAAAGCACTGAGAGAAAAGACGGTGATGCCCCTGGTGACATACTTGTCAAAAATGAGATGGAGGAAGGTTGTCCAGATACTGCTGCACACCGGGCAGTGCTGTTTGCAGAGCTAAAGCCATCAGCCACAGTGACGAACAGCACATGCATACGCTGACATCAACCACGTTTCAAGATTTCACAACAGCAGCTCAGAAGACACAGACATTTCACACCCAGCACCTGTTCCAGGCCGCTTACAGACACAAAACCAACTCTGTAACCAAGTCATGCTCTCCTGAGGACCTTCTGGTGTAACTGGGTTTTAAGAATAATTAAGTGCCACAGAATATGCCAGGCTGTCCAGATTAATCTGGATTGCAAGCTGGGAACTAGACAGCAGAGGCCAAGTTGTCCTGCCTTCTAAGTCATCTCAGGAGTATCTCCTCAGCCATCTTATCACCGCTCGAGCCTTGACACCATTACTCAATCTGACAGACTGCTACAGAAACAAATGACATCTTTCAGCCGCGCCACCAGTGACTGATTTAAAGAGCAAACACATGACTGCCTTAACCGGTTTAGGAAGCAAGAATGACTTCATCTTCCTGACTGCTGGCCCAAGGATTGCTAGCAATACCCACCAGCTTCAAACGGCAGAGGTTTCTCTGGCACTGCTACTGCTGCCGCGGCACATCGAGGAGGAATGAAAGAAAGAAGGATGGGGAACTCACCTGTCCGAGCCATCCTTCATGTGGACTTTGGCATAAAGGATGTCTGTCATGGCAGGGTCATCGTTCATGTACTCCACTCCGGACACCTCCACAGTCAGGGGCTTGCCTCCAGTAATTCGGCTAAAATGGAAGAAATCCCTTATGTTAAAAAATAAAACATCATGCCTGCTTTTGAAATACAACATATAGTACTCCTCATGCACACACAAATACTTGGTTTTGCTAAGGGAATGATATAAAATACATTTTTGCTATAGTTAAGCACAAATTTGAGGTTAAGCAGGACTTAAATGTTATATAGACTGCATGAGGCAGTGAACTCCACTGAGGACTTCCTTTTTCCGTTATCTTTCAGGTTGCTTGCACTGAAGAAACCCAAACACACAAAAAAGGCTCCCTAATTCTAAAGCTCGAAAGGCTACAGCTGCTATTGTCTCATCATCTCAAGAAATACTGTAAAAACATTTAAACTCCTATGTTCAGTGTTTTAGACAGACATTAAGTCAACTTGTCAGTGTTCACAGCCCATCTCAAAGCAGAGATCTCCATTTACATGTCAGAAAATCCATCAGCAGTAAAACGGTACAACTTCTTATTCCAGAGCGGCTCCTGCCTTCCCTGTGAAGAGAGCAGTCGTGACACAAAGTCTCTGGCTCGTTGATTTTTCGCTGGGAAAAGTACTCAATACAGAATTCAGTTTTAAGTACATCCACTTAAAAATGCTGGAAGTAAATACAGCTGTTTTAAAATCAGCTCCAGCTACTCTTGCAGGAAGGCGAAACCAAAAACGCGCGCAGGATGCGATACGCACTCCCACACCTGCAAACACACTGTGAAGTGTAGCTGCTTCCAAACACGCCACCTCCTTGCCTCCACCACCAGAACATCACGGGGAGGCAGGGTGTCGCAGCGAGAGCTCCCCGTGAGCAAGTGCCCATGTCTCACTTAACGCCGAGGTCTCGTGGAAAGCACAGGGAGTGTCTGGGCAGGCAGAAGTAACAAACACGAGTTAACAACGCGAGTGTGACTTCGCTCTAACCTTGCTCGCTTCTCTTCAGCCTGCCCTAGAGACCACCCTTGAGATTCTCAACAGAGCTTCCCAGGTGAAACAAGGAGAGCATGAGCTCCCCTGTTTACTGGGAGGAAAGCAGCACAGGGCACTGTCGTGCACATCACACCGAGAGTGCTCAAAGCCATGTGTTCTAAAAAGGGTCAAAAAGGGCACAACTACCTTCGTATGCATGGCACTGCCTGCATTTATAAGAGTAAATGAATGCTAATGAAGGTTTTATGTGGGTAAAAGGAAGCCTAAATCCATTTTCAAAGTATATTTATTTGGATATGGCAGGGGAAATAACCTAAAGGTTACACTGATTCTCCCTCCATTAAAGGAAATGGAGGGTAAAGATTTTCTCTGCTTCAGTTCAATCCACTTATGAGGAAGTTGGCACTTTCCAAGTACTCCAGGCAGAGCCTTCCCCTGGAAACGCACTTGCATTTCTGTTTTAACAGTCGAACAACTGGAGCTGTCATTTTAAAGGCAGAGATATGAATTTTGGCCATGCATTAATTCCCACAGATAGTAGCTGACGGAGCGTGGCAAATTCTTCACGCGCAGAGGCAATAAATAAATAAATAAAACAAAAGCAAGGATCTGTGCTCTACGTGCAAAGGCTTCGCAGAAATAAATAAACAAACCAATCCCTCAGGCCATCTCCAATTTCTAAGCTGAAGAGAGATAAGCTAATTACAGTGTCATTCAACCACATTAACAGTTAAAGCCCTAACATCTGCAGCTCAGTGTTAACAGGCAGGGAGAAAGCCCCTGTCCTGGAGCAGCACTGAACGCTTCAGACTGATTACTCGCATGGCTCACAGCTCCTCGCATCAAGAAATGCACGTCAAAGACACCTCAGTGCCTGCTCTGAGGGGGGAGGGAAGCGGAGTGCCAGAGCCCAGCACCGGCAACACACAAAGGTAATGAAGCTCATCCCTCCCTCTGCAGCAGGCAGGGGACAACAGCAAAAATTGCTCACACAAAAAAATAACGGGGACGCACGTGAGGAAAAGGAATGAGTAGAGCAGGTTTTCAGGGAACGCTGAGGGTTTGAGCTGAGCAGAGTTTTTGTGACTGCCTGGAGATTTCTTCTGCTCCCATTTGAAACGTTTCAGCCTTTTTCTAAATTTCTGGAGTTGAGATAAGACTATTAAGCTGCTTTTCTCTTCACTGTCCTTTGTCAAAGACAGCTTGCTGCCTTTCTCCCACACATGCCCTTGGTGATGACATCCCTTTTTTATCACTTACTCCACAAAGTCCTCTTTGCATCGCTGTAGGAGGTCACACGCTTTCTGGATCTCTTGCTCGTTCAGAAGTACCAGCGTCCCAAGAGTCAGATGAAGCTTTGCAGGGTTCTGGAACAGGCTGCTGCTGACCCCGTGATCCTACAAATCAGTCAGTCAATCATATATAGGTGTCTTATCTCATACAAACACACCCCCACATCCATCAGTGCGATAAATACTACAGAGAAGAGAACAGGTATCAAACCACCGGCATCAAACCTTTTAGCTCTGCATCACTGGATGGGCTGGTAGTGACTCAAACTGAAAGGAGAAACAAAATCTCACAGGCTTTGAGAGCAAGTGAGCTCAGCCTGGCAGGTGAGGCACAACCCTGTCTGCCTTTCGTTGGAGCTGCTGAAGGGCAGCCTGGAAGCTTGTTCTGACAGGAACAAGCTCAGGACCCAGGATCAGCACCACCCACTCGTATGGGGTTTTGAAAGGAGACTTCCACAGTTGTCAAAGCAGCAGCTGCCACCAGCAACCAACTCAACACAAGTGAGCACAGATTTAAAACTTGAGTTAAGTCCATTTTTGTGCAATAAAGCTGGAACCAGCTGTAGTGACAAGCTCTAAATGGTCTCTAAATCCTGTCTAAACACAGGTTGCACCTCACGACACAAGCACAGCTAATACCAGCTCTAATAATTGCGTTCTTCTTGTTCCCGTGTGCCCTATAGTTTGCTGAGATGAATTAAGATTAAATTCCTTCTATAAGAAGGGTTATGTGTTGCTGCTGGGAAAGAACTGTTCCCAGGTGAAGCAGCGGTTACACTCAGCTTTAAAAACATGCTCTTTTGTTCTAGGATATTTATAAGAATACCTCGAGGATGAGAGCAGTGTAGGGGAAAGGGACCTGGGG
>NW_010168670.1:0-2235 GCF_000695765.1 Mesitornis unicolor
TGGTCACTGCAACCAAGGCAGCCCTCAACATCTTATATTAGATCAGATTGCTCAAAGTGCCGTCCAACCTGACTTTGAACACTTCCAATGATGGAGCATACACAATTTCTCTGGGCAACCTATTTCAGTATCTCACCACCTTATTCTAAAAAATTTTCTTCCTTATATCTAGCCTAAATCTACCTTCTTTCAGTTTAAACCCATTACTCCTTGTCCTATCATTACATGAACTGGTGTTAAAGGCAGCCATATGGTATGCCACAATTGATATTGCTAATGCATTTTTCTCTATTCCTCTGGCTGCAGAATGCAAGTCACAGTTTTCTTTCACCTGGAGGTATGTCCAGTACACCTGGAATCGACTGCCTCAAGGGTAGAAGCACAGCCTTGCAATTTTTCAGAGGATGCAAGGTGAAACTCTTGAACACCTGCAATATATTGATAACATCGTTGTGCAGGGCAACACAACAAAGAAATCATTTGAGAAAGTGAAGAAAATAATCTAAATTATTCTGGAAGCTGGTTTTGCAATAAAACGAAGTAAGGTCAAGGGACCTCCACAGGGGATTTAGTTCTTAGGAACAGAATGGCAAGGTGGACATCTATTGTATGTGATCAACAAAATAACAGCTATGTCTCCACCAACTAGTGAAAAGGAAATACAAGCTTTCTTAAGCATTGTGTGTTCTTGGATAATGCACATTCGACACTACAGTCAGATTGTAAGCCCCCTCCCTCAAGTGACCAGGGAAAAGAATGATTTCAAATGAGTCCCTGAGCAATGACAAGCCTTTGAACAAGTTAAACAGAAGATTGTCCATGTGGTAGCCCTTGGACCAGTCCAGACAGGGCAAGATGTTGAAAATGTGGTCTACACCACATCTGGGGAGAATGGCCCTACTTGGAGTCTCTAGCAGGAAGGCCAAGAGGAAACCTGAGACCAACTGCTAGGGTTTTGGAGTTGAAAATAGAAAGGATCCAAGATCCACTATACTGAAAAAGAGATATTAACATATGAAGGAGTTTACGCTGCTTCAAAAGTAACTGGTACTGAAGCACAGCTCCTCCTGGCACCCCAATTACCAGTCTTGAATTCGATTTCTAAAGGGAAGACTCCATCCACACATCATGAAACTGATACTACATGGACCAAATAGGTTATGCTGATCACACAACAAGCTTGAATAGGAAAACCCTATTGTCCAGGAATCTTTGAAGTGATCACAGACTGGCCAGAAAGAAAAGATTTTGAAGCGTCGCCAGAGGAGGAGGTGGCTTGTGCTGAAAAGGCCCCGTCGTATAATAAGTTGTCAGAAAATGAGAAGCAATATGCCTTGTTCACTGGTAGATTCTGTTGTATTGTACGAAAACAGAAAAGGTGTAAAACTGCTGTGTGGAATCCTTTAGGACGAGTTGCAGAAGTCACTGACAGAGAAGGTGAATTGAGACAGTTTGTAGAGGTGAAAACCATCCAGTTGACTTTAGACATTGCTGAGAAAAATGCCCAGTACTTTATCTCTATACTGACTTATGGATGGTGGCAAATGCCCTGTGGGGGTGGTTACAGCAATGGAAGCAGAGAAACTGGCAATGTGGAGGCAAACCCATCTAGTCTTGTGGAAGAATATTGCTGCCCAGCTGGAGAATCTGTAAAAGTACATCATGTGGATGCCCATGTACCTCTAAGTCAAGCCACTAAAGTACATTGAAACAATCAGCAAGTGGATCAGGCTGCTGAGATTAAAGTGTCTCAAGTAGTTTTGGACTGGCAACATAAGGATGAATTATTTTTATCTCATTGAGCCCACCTCAGACCGTCAAGGAAGAGATGCAACATACTGATGGGTTCGTGATTGAGGAATAGACTTGACCATGGACACTATGACACAGGTTATCCATGAATATGAAACATGTGCCACAATCAAGCAAGGTAAGTGTTTAGACCCTCTTTTGTATACAGGACAGTGGCTGAAATATAAATACAGGGAAGTCTGGCAGATTGACTATAGTACAGTTCCACAAATTCACCAAGACAGGCACCATGTGCTTACTTTGATGGAAGCACATGATGGAAGCAACCACTGGATGACTGGAAACACATGTCGTGCCCTGTGCCATAGTCTGAAACACTATCCTGGGCCTCAGAAAGCAAGTTTTGTAGCAATGTGGCACCCCAGAAAGAAATAAATCAGTCAACAAGACTAATTAGTGGCTGGAAAGCTGCCAGGCAGAAAA
>NW_010168671.1:0-26691 GCF_000695765.1 Mesitornis unicolor
TTCTCCTCGAGACTGATTCTACGTGTGTTCTTAAAGGAGGCAGCAGCATCATGAATGGTGTTTCTCCATGTGTCCTGATTGGAGGCCAGGGTGGACCACTGATGGTAGTCAATATGGCCAAAACTGAGGTATTGTTTCAGGGAGTCCTTGTATCTCCTCTTTGGGGCTCCTCTGCTGCGGCAGCTGGTGGCGAGTTCACCATAGAGCACAATCTTAGGGAGGCGGTGATGCTCCGTCCTGGAGATGTGCCCTGCCCAGAGCAACTGCGTCCTCAGCAGCATGGCCTCAATACTGGTGACCCCTGCCTGTTCAAGGACAGTGACATCAGTCACGTAGTCAGTCCAGTGGATGTTTAGGATTGTACGGAGGCAGCGCTGATGGAAGCGTTCGAGGAGTCGCAGGTGGCGGGGCCCATGATTCAGACCCATATAAAAGGGTAGACAGTACAATGGCTCTGTAGACACTAATCCTTGTACTTTGCTTCAGGTGTTTATTGCACCAGACTCTTTTATGGAGTTTTCTGAAAGCTCTATATGCCTTTGCTAACCTGTTGTCTATCTCTTTGTTAATCTTGCCATCCAAGGAAATGATACTTCCTAGATAGCTGAACTGCTGGACTGACTTAAGCTCTGATTTGCCTACGGTGATGTGGGGATGATGGAAGACTTCCTGAGGTGCAGGTTGGTAAAGAACTTCTGTCTTCTTCAAGCTGACTTCCAGCCCAAAAAGCTCAGCAGCCTCTGCGAAGCAGGATGTTAAGCGCTGCAGAGCTGCTTCTGCATGACCAACGAGGGCGGCATCACCAGCAAAAAGCAGCTCTCTGACAAAGTGATTTAGGGTCTTAGTGTGGGCCTTCAGTCACCTTAGGTTGAATAGGCTGCCATCAGGATGATATCAGATGTAAATGCCATTATCTTCATCGAGGTCTGCCGTGGCCCTTTGGAGCATCATGCTGATGAAGACTGTGAATAGAGTTGGTGCAAGATTGCAGCCTTTTTTCACACCATTGGTTATTGGGAAGGGCTCGGAGAGTGCATCGCCATATCTGACTTGGCCACGCTGATCCTCATGTAACAGGATAATCATTTTCAGGAACTTAGGAGGGCATCCTAATATACATGCACACATATATACATACAACGCAAAATTAAAGTAGGCAATTGCATGCGCCAGACTTCCCACCAAGTACCCTCTGCTGCAGAACTGTCACTTACTTTGAGCTCGTTTACCCAGAAATATGTAATCAAGAAAGTAACTCTTAACTTGCTGCTAAGAGTTTGAATATGGGTTGGACTTGGCTGTGCAGAGAGGTGCCTGCAGGGCCACCTCCACATATGCCCCTCTTGGTGGGTGCTTGGCAGAGCCAACGTACATGCAAAAAAATGAGTTATGATGCACGTCCCCTTGTTCATCTCTGCATTCCTGTCATCTCAAGAGTTAACAGGTAATAATATCCAACTCTTCTCCTAAAAGCACATTTTCATGTGAGGGTGTCCCAGTTTAGGCCACAGAGCAGTGGTGAGGATGCCACCATACAGGCATCTGATAGCTCCTGAACACAGAGCACCAACCCATCACCAAGAAAATACCATATTAAGTAAGTTGATGCAATTTCTCTTCTTGCTGTGGTCATTTAAACTAAGTTTTAGTGCACTCAGAGACAAAAATGTACTTTAAAATTACAGGCTATTCATTGGCAGAACTAAATTGTTCACTTAAAGGGGAATCAATACAATTTTCTCTTGTACGGTTGTACCTGTTCATAGACACAACACTTGTAAGACATGTTCCATGTAGGTCACCTTTTCTGAGGTTTGCATAATGAAGGCAGACAGCTTTTCTGGCTCAAATTCCTCACGTTAACCATGTCTAGGTGACTAATGATGGATTTAGAGGATGCTCAAGATGGTTTGTTAAGTAAGGAAGTTGCTTCTTACCCTGGCAGAGGTGGAAGCAACCTTGCTTCTCCCCATTTCCTGCAGTGGAAGGATATAGTATGGTAACAGCAATATTCCAAAGTATGCAGATCACCATGAACATGGATGCATTTGGCAAAGCCTTCAGCATGAGAACTGAAAGACTTCATTAAATGGAGAGGAATTTTGACAAAAGAGGTGAGCTTGTTTTTGCATGCAGAAACTGTTAGTCTTGATATTTCCACAGCACAGCAAAGCACTGAACTTTTTTCATTTAATATATCTGTAAGTTCCTTCTTCAGAAAGTTTCATCTTTGGTCAGCACTCAAGTGGTTTTCTTTGTCCACTAAACGTAGCCATGGCATTTGACACATTTTTACTTAGTTTATGAAACCAATAGTACAAGTACACGTACATCAGCACCTCTTTACCATATGATCATGGGCTCTTTCCTCACCTCTGCTTTAACAGCCACTGCTTGAAATTTTCATGTCAAATGACAAAAAAAAAGTTTCCATCTCAAATGATTTAAAGGGATGCGTGTAACAAACATGGAAAAAGCAGTAATGATGGGAAAATCTGAAATCCTTTCAGACTAATTATCGAAATTACCAACACTGGGAATTCAGGTTTAACTCTACATTCAATCTCCTAAAGTTTATGTATTCTACCATTTCGCTTTTAAGCTTCCTCAAGTAATCTTTGCTTTGCCCCGGTCATGAAAAGAAAGAGACAACTGGAAATTCTGAGACAAGGTTTTCTTCTTCAGATTGAGTTGGAAAGAGGAATTGGAAAGTGTCCTTCAGTTTTGGATATGGACTGATAATAAGGCTGACACTTCCAAATTCCACCCATCAAAGTTTTTAAGCAAAAAGAAAAGTTCAGAAGTGATCTGATTCAGAAAAGGCAAGTCCAGCAGCATGGCTCTTCCCAGCATGGTCTGTGATAGTGAAATGGATGCAGACGTGGACTGGCCTGAACTCATTTCTCAGGATCCACAGCCTTGAACTTCATCACATACCTTTGAATTTTTCCAATCTCAATTGTTCATACAGCAAAAAAATACATTCTGGGGTCTGCACACCATGGTGCAGGGAAAGAAAAATGACTGCTAGAGACAGTGCTTGCAACTCTAAGAAGACAAACAGCAAAATATTTTTGGGATTACTTCAGAATCATGAGAAATACGCAAGATGAAGCTATGGCTTTCATGTGCAAGTGGAAGTATGACTAAAATGTCCTCAGGCACATAACTCAAGTGTCAGCACAGAGCAATATGATGTAGACAAGAGAGATAAGAAGCTTGTGAACTGTGGTTTATTGATAGGACATATAAGGCTAATGTAAGCAGCTATAGAAAAGGAAAACAAAAACATAAATGATGGAAAATAATCCTCACACTAAGCCACTCTCTGTGCTTCTGGGGAATGAACCGACAGCTGAGAGTGCAGTAACATTCATGTGATCGACCATCCTCTTTTTACAAGGTCATAGTAACTGACTGGCATGCATGGCAGCAATATCCATGGGGAGGTCTGTAGAAGCAAAAACCAGTTTGCATCTAGTTTTAACTTTACCACAAACCTTAATTTAGGTGCTCTGAAATCAGATAGACCAAGAAATGTCTCAGGAGCAAAGCAAGGAGAAACATTCCAAATATGCAATACTTAGAGGAAGATTACACAACTTGGGGGCAGGTAGAGCAGACAGGTCTTCAGCAAAAGAGAACAATTTCTTGCCCAAAGTCAATAAATATATTATTAGAGATGAACCTCGACTAGGTGGAAACAAAACAGATTTTTGTCACCTCTCAGCTGGAGAAGGGCAGCTCATCTACTGATCACAAAGCCTTCAGGCCCTGGCAAGCCCCAACTCATGCAGCTCATCATCTCAGCCATACAGGCTCCTGCAAGCACCTAAGCCACAACGCTTCCACCAGAAATAACAGCCCCATGGTGCCCCACCACCTTGCAGCCCAGGTGCAAGGTACTTGGCTAATAGTAACTACTTATTTTAATAATAACTACTTATTTGGCTAATACCCCATTTGGACATCAAATGCAAAGGCCTGTGGGACATGCTGGAATTGCTGCTGCTAAGCTGAGCAAATCAGGGGTGTCTGGATCTGGAAGGTGACTGCTGTAGGCATCCAAAATGCCTGCTGTGCCAAAGCTCAGCTGGTGGCAAACACCAACAACCTGGCAGCCAATGGAATTCCTGTTCCAGCGACAGCTTCCCGCTGATACATCTGTGCATGTGCCAACACCCTCTCTTTATTCAATTCTCTCTGTTGGTTTATTTTGGCCACCGACCAAATCTCCACATGCCATAGCCCACAGCCAGGGATCTGCGAGGGCGGTGGGAGAGCAGCACGGGGGGTTGATGGCACAGCCCAGAAGCAGGGAAACCAGCACCGATGATGACCTGTGCTGGCTCCTCATTGCTTCGGGAGGGCTTTGCAGCGACCGCAGCCCATGAGAACAGAGCGACCTCCTTCATCCCGCCAAGGGACGTACGTGACATCTGTAGGTGCTGTGGTTTGCAGGCTGCAGGCAAGCACGGAAACGGGCTTGGTTTTTTGCAGCACGCAGGCAAGGGACTGCCTGGGTGTGCTTGTGGAGCCATGCGTGCTGGGGAGCATCCTCGGGCTTTGAAAAACCGTAAGAGCAAACCAGCCCTGCACCGGTGGGGGTTTGTAAAGCGCATTGCTGGGGTTTGCTTTATCACCGCGGACTAAATGCTGCTGCAGATGACTCCCATAAAATGAGATACATTGCTGTAATAAAGGAAACAATATTTACCAAGATACTTAGAGCTTTATTCTCAATATATATATCTTCAAAGCAATTAACTAATATTAGGGCATTAGTTTTCCTCAGACCTCCGTAACTCGGGCAGATATGGTTAGGCCTCTTAATTTACACAATTAAGATGTAATGCTTCCAATCTGCTGCCTTGAACTGCAGCAGAGGTTCTGGTACCTGTGACAAACCTAGAGCTCAGAGGTCTCAATCCACCAGCCCCAAACCCCCTTTCTCAATAAGAAGTGAAAGAGCCAGCAGGAGGCTAAAACAGGGTGTGAGGCAACAACACAAGGCTCGCTGCCACAACCACCAAGAGCACACATCACGGACGATGCACGCAGTAAAACACTTGAACACGTAGATGCAATGAGGGTTCACTAAAGAAGCAACGTTCTAGCTCGATGCCATACAAACTGGCTTCACCCCAGTGTACATACGCTGACACTGGGGGCACAGCTTCTTATTTACACCACTGATGGTCCCAAATCAGCCCTAACTACGAGCCCAAAACAGAGAAAATGGAAAATGGGAGCTTCTTGGTGGCTTATTTAAGCACAGGCGGGCGACTTGGCCTCGGTAGCAGAAGGGTATGCACTCTGCTCCTTCGGTGCATTTCAAAGACAACTCTGCTATGCAGAGGTGAAAATGAAGTGCTCTTAAAAAATACTCCCCTCACCCAATGCAGTGGACTTTAATAAATCCAGATGTCTAATATTTCAATTCTTAAAACCATGCCTTGTGGGAAAAGAAGAAAAAAAGTCAAAAGAAAAATGTGAGGAGGAAAGCACACTTCATATTCATTAAAGAGCTCAGAGAACTGCACAGTCTACCTCGGAGAGCCGAAGGAAAGGAAAAGAAAAACACAAAGTACAGACGTTTCAAATCATACAGAGCAAATATTCGAGGGCAGTGAAATGTTATGAAGTAGCTTAGTAGAACTGTTTAACAGTCTCAAAGATAGTTTTAAACATTTCATTATCAGGAAATCCGAATGTCAAAAAATCCTGAAATTGGCTTAAAAATAAATACATTTTTATGAGTTAAACTGGAGTTCTTTCATTTGCTGCTTTATTTCCACAGCTTTCAGCATACACTGCTTTAGTCATGTTGTCAAACTTATCTCTTCAAACAAGAAAAACAGAAATTACATTTTCCTGCATGTCAGAGGAAAAGTTCTCCAGAAAACCCAGCATGCCGAGAGCTGAGGCTTTAGGAAAGCCCTCAAAACAGGCAGAGAGACCTTTAGTGACCACATCAGACATGGTTGTTAACTAGATCCTCACCAGTCTTTCAGCTATTCAGTTTGAAATTTTTAGTAGCACCTTTCATAGATTTTCAGGCAATAAATCTTTCAAAGCCTTCTGCTTTTCTTTCATCTTTTGTGGGGAAAAAAAATTATAAATAAGAATGCCAAAGAAAAGCTCACGCCATTTGCCAGAGAAAGGGAAGACAGTGAAAATATTCAGCACTAGGAAGAATAATTCGTAGTGGTAGTGTTGATAAAAATATGAAATAATACAAATACAGTTCATGTAACAGTCCCAGAACAAAAGTTCATTTTTTGGTAAGCTGTCCTTGTGACCTTATTATTATTTCTTAACTCGCTCCAACACTTTAGACTTTGATGGTATTAACACAGAGAAACCCCTGCAGGTTTAGGGACAAGAGGCACAGCCACTGGGGCTGTGGGCCAAGGGCTGGAGCACAGTCCCACCACCCCTCGCAGCTGGAGCTGGCCGGTGGGACTAGCGAGCCCAAGTGCTTTGCAGAACGAAGTAACCCCTATCAAGGTCATGCTTTGACTGCAAACACGCCGCAAGGAACTTAACAGAAATTAATGACTGTGTAAAACATGGTGATTTTAAATGTAATACACAGTATTGTGATTTGAAAATCTGGGCTTGGATGTCACAGCATTTCCATGGTTTCAGCTTTTTCTAAAGGTGTAAAAGCACCGCCCTCTCATTTTTAAGAGAAAGTTTAATGAAAACACCAAGCGACAGTGATAAATGACTTTAACCCGACCACTGATTTAGCAGAATATTCTTAACCAGATGAAGCCCACAGGAAACAGGTTTCAGACAAGGCAAAACTCGTACCAATTTTATCATCAGCACAATAAAGATCAAAGATGGCGGGACTTTTTTATTTGCCAACTCATCTGCTTTTTGTTTTTTCAAATCCTACTGTAAAAAAATGCCAATAAGAGTCACCAAGATGACCACTGAGCAAAACACTCAGGAAAATCTGGCCCCTTCTGTCTTTCTTTTTTGGGTATAATTATATCTCATCAGCATCTTGCTAATCGCTCACTTCCAAAATCCCAACGGGAAGCAGTGGATGCCAAGGGAGCTGTCCGGAAGGCGCGCAGCCCATCCAAACAAGACCTCTTGCTCTACGGCAGAACATACTTATCTCTGCAAAGCCTTTGTTTAACCACCCCAGCTGAAAACACACGCAGATGACAAGTATTTACAAGTAATTTAACCTAAAATTCGTTGTGGGGTTTGTTAGTCTTTGCTGGAAACAACATTTGGCAGCCATACCCAGCCTCCACAGCCTCAGTGACGGGCACTCCCGACAATACAAGACAGAGGCTGGCAATGTTTTCCGTAGCAAGCTTTAATGCAGTTTGATAGTAAATTTCTCAGAGATGCTTTTCTCTGTCATTTTATGTAAACCTTACATCAAGTTCAGTAAACACTTGTTTAGTGAACTAAAGGAACTCATTTTAGTAAAAGACATGAAAGAAAAATATCCATGAAAAGCTGAAAGAGGAAGGGAGCAAATAATTTGACCTGAAAGCTCATGTGTTGACCAGATTTTCACTGTAAGACTAGTCACTGAAGAAAGCAGCGAATGGCAAAACTCACTCACCATAAACTTCAGAGATTTCAAGAAAGCACTTGACAGACTCCATCACCAGTCACTCTGGAACATCTTGAAGTGTTAGCCTTGCCAACAAAAATAATTACATCATCAAGCCTTTTTACCAAGCGGCAGCTTGAATACTTAAAGCAAATGCAGATTTAAGTAAGATTTAAGAGTTCAACATAACGGCTGGTGTCAGATCAGCAAGAATTCACGCACTTCTGTAGCTGGGCACTGCAATCAACTTCACCGGGAAAACAAACATAAATGTAACAATATATGGTTTAACAACAGTCCCCTTCAAAATCCAGCCACTGTTGATGTCCCCAAATCTTCTCAGTCAATCCTACCCAATATGAAAGGCTGATAAAGGCCAACAGTTGAACTCAGCACCGAAGGAAGATGTGGTTAGCAGCCCGCTACAGAGGAAAAGTGTAATTAAAACACAACTTCCATCTTAGAAGAAGCGATGCAGATCATACAGTAATTGGCCATAATTCACAGTGACCTGGGATAATTTCACCAACTGAAAGGATGGTATTTGTGCTTAGCATCTTAAATAGGATTCACCCATTAAAAAATTATCTATGGCTCAAACTCTTGAAGACTACAAGTCTTCACCTCAAGAAGTTATTCCTGCCTTGATATACAGACAAAAAAGCTGCAAATCCATGAGGGGTACAGTCAGACAAATGCTGTTAGAAACAAATGTATAATAAAACTCTGGGTAGAGCATTAAACGAATTTATGAGATACAAGGACTTAGTTCAAGGCTGTCTCTTACTCATACCGTTACCCAGAAAAGGGGGTAGAAACATTTGGCAAGAAAGGTAGGGATGCACCTTGAGCAGAAGAAAGTAGGGTTAAAAAAATAATCTGAAAAATTGGAAATGTCACTGGAAGTTTTGCAAGCACAGGTGGATTTTTGGAGTAGCTCCGCCTCATCTTCAGCTACACAGGCAGATAAAAAGCTGCATCATTAGATCCTGGCTGCAGCAATTTAGATACCAAAAAGTAGTAATTTTACTTGTGTAACAGCATCTAGATTTTGGGCTTTTTGCTAGTCAGGCTTTGCTCACCAGAGGCAGTGATCCCTTGCTGAGAGCCACACCAGCCAGACCCAGCAGCACCATCATGGCTTCAGCCTGCGCTGGGCCTCATCCCCAGCCATCGCAGCCTGCTGCTGCGCTCCCACCATGTGCAAAAATACACCCTCAGAAGTTATATTCACAGCAAAATGGCTCACAAGCAAACACACGAGGGAACAGCAATAAATTTGTCCCCTCATATAACTGATCCTTGCTCAACTAAAAGTTTCATAGAACTGGTGGATACTTAAAAAGCCATTGCTTAAGAGATGAGGAGCTTACCAACTAGAAATGAGATGTGACGTGAAGGGATTCCTTCTTTCAGTTCTTACCATTTTAAGGCTTCTATAAATGTTTTACATACACATACTATCTGTCTTTATTGCAAGGTTGTAGACTATGAAGGCTAATTTAAAAAAAAAAAAAAAAAGAGTGAATGTTTAAAGCAATGTAAATCCCCCTAAATGTCAAAGGCAGTCTATACCTTATAATATACTGCATCTACTAGCAATCCACTAGTGTTTAGGTGACCAGCGTGAGCATGACTTGGCCTAAAACTAAACTTCACAGCCCAGTATTACGTGGCTGACAAAAATGGCACATATTTTAACATATGCACTAAATAAAAAACAAAGAATCCTAAAAACTCAAAAAACCCCGCATATATGCAGAAAAATTATTGAATTGATCAATATATAGGTAACAAAACATACGGATAAACCAATACTTTTAGGTTGATAATTCACTTAAGTTACAGTATAGTCTACACCTGATGCAATCAAAAAACATAAGTTTTTGGAACAACTTAGTTAATTGTATGCCCAAACCACACTAAAAGAAAGTTAAGGTCACAAAGTCAAGTATTCTAAATTTAGGAATTGCCAGATTAAATTTACTACTGCAATCGTAATTTTATTCTCTTGTGCATGTACACTACCACACATGGTTTTATTCCACAACTGCATACCTATTTTTTCACAATACTATCAAGAGACCTGCAAAAACTACTGGAAATTTGGAAGGAAAGCAGAAATAACAGAAGATTACAGTGATTAGTCACTGACTCTAAAGAAAAACAGTAACAAAGCAAGAAAAAGAAACCTAAGCACCCGCTGTGTTTCCTTGTCCTCCTGTCACTGAGATGGATGGCTTCACATCAACATGTTTCCAACGTACAGTTAACCACCTTTGGCTGAACATTTACAGAGCGGTACTTCCCCTGGGAGGAAAATAAAATAATATATTTTTCCGTCTGTAACAGGTAATATTCCAGGGAATATGGAAACACAAGACAAATCTGCTTTTGTGAAACACTGCTCTTTAATGCCAGAGTTTTGTTCACTTTAAGTAGGACAGACGAACACCCACTAAAACCCAAAAAAAGTGAAGTATCTGAAACTCCATTTCACCCTCTATTTGCTCAGTTTTAAAATGATAACCCCTCATTAGAGGAACATCTCATTAAATAGCCCATCTGGGTCATTGTGCAGGTTCTCTCCTCTCACAGGCAGCACAAAACCCCAGAGAACTCGAGGACAGTTGATGTCCAAGAGCTTTTTCTTTGCTGCACTGAGCAAAGATTTGCCTGGTGTCTCTAAGGACCCTGACGGCGAGAAGGTTGGGAGCCTTCAGTTTGTTCTCTCCATCATTAAATCTCCAAGGGAAAGCACTGTCTTTCATTATCACCATCATTAGCACTTCCTGGTGACTGTAAATTCAGTTCCTTGAATCACCTGTCTCAGCTCTACTGCTAAAATCCTCCGGAGGAGCTTGCTGACTTCTAATTCCAGGTAAAAATTTTCACATTATTACAAGTTATTTAAGAGGACCTTTACAAAGCACAAAGAGCACACATTTCAAGGGCAAGGTTTACCAGCAGCATAGGGTGATGAGCATTATGAACTGTGGTCGCTTTTTAACACGTAAAGAACTGCTTGTGGGTCCATGCATCCCAAAATTTATGTTTATTTGGGGTCTGAAGGAGGGATGACTGAATCTAGACTGGCATTTTTGTCCTTAACAGCAATTCTTCAATTTTTTAATGATCCTCTCTAAACTTCCCACACGATCAGTAGCGTGAACTTCATCTTGTAGAAAAAAACGATGAACAAATCGAGAAAATCTGAGAAGGTGCAAGACAAGAAACAAAATGCCTGAGTGGCATTTCTTTCCCTGAATGCCACTAACACAGAAAACAGGGCTCCACTCGTAGTCCCAAAGGCAACAGGTATTAAACTGCCCTTCTGATCATCTTCCACACACATTTCGATGTGTAGCTGGAAAGCCCAGTCAATACCGAAAACAGACCAAGTGAAAATTTAAGGCTTCATAACCTTAAGATGGTAAATGCTTCCAGACCAAAAGGAGGTAGATTCAAGACTCCTTATACCACAAGGGACCCTTACAGATGTTTTTGGAGCATAAATGTAGTAAACAAACAGCCTGAGTGTCAGAAGAACTCTTGATTTAAGGCCTGGAGTAAAAAGAGCGCTGTTTCCTGGCAGGACAGCAGCTTGGATCAGGACATCAAAAAAGCCAAACCTGACACCTACAGCTTTGAAAGTAGGAACAAAACAACACCTTGCTTAAGTAGACAAGGAAACATAACTTTAATTCCAGCCTGAGATTCAAAGCATCTTAATAAAGCAGCATGCACACATGAAAAAGCAAAATGTTTTAAACCTTAGAAAGCACCTCTTTGAAAACTTTATTTGGTTTTCTGGAAGATGTACTTTGACCCTCATGCTTTATGCCACCTTACTTTCTTTTGCTGTCTTTTATTTTATTCAAGAAAAAAGAACACGAGTGGCTCAGACTTGGAGAGAATTACCCACCCCGCTAGCCTTCTTGCACCTTCGCTGCTGTGCAAGAGTGAATACCCCAGATGTTTCCCATCCCCTCCCTCTGAGACCAGCGAGACACACGTCCTCTCCTGACTCCAGCTGTGTCCTAACCGCCCCAGCCTGTCTCCATCTGCTCACAGCAGCTCCCAGGCAGGAGATGGGGACTCCCTGCTGTGAGCTGCCAGCTGAAGGCGGCGGAGTCACCCAGCCATGAAAATGGCGGGGCTCTGCAAGTGGAGAAGGCCGGGGAGCGGGCAGATGAGCCGGGTGATTGATGGCTCTGCAGGGGGCTGTCACTTCTCGCAAGCTGTTGTGAAAGCACCAGGGCAGCTGACGCAGGAAAAGGATCTCTGCCAATGGCTTGGCCCTCTCGGTAGGTAGCCACCACGCTGGTCATGACTGCCTGCACTCACAGGTCCAAGGCTTGGTGCCATTTCCTCTTGACCGCACATGGCACCACACCAGGGATGCAGTTGTCCCATGGTACCTGCACTTACGTTAATATCCAAAGCCAGAGCTACCCAGAAGCGTAAAATGTTGCAGGTCAGGCCAAATCCTCTGAGCCGCATGGTGTTCTTCTCAACTCAAGGAAGGCTGAGGAGGCCATTCATTAGCTGCTGCCTTCACCCATTAGCTTTGTAATCTGCAGAGGCAAAATACTGCTGAGCACTCACATAAGCAGGAAGTCTTAATGAGGGTAAGTGCTGGGAGTGTGCCTCAAGGAAACCAATTTCCTTGCTTAATTTGGACAAGATGAACCTGACAAGTAGACACTGCAGTTATACTTACTTCGTCGTGCAACTCAGGGCAGATGGAGGCTGCTGGCTTCAAACTTTGGGCTACTTCTTTTACTAAGAGCACACTGCAGTAGACTTCACCCTTGTTTTTGCATATTAGGTTTATCCAGTTCTCAGATGAAGGTCACGGAAAGGCAAGGTGTGCTACAAGGCACAGTCTCACACCAGACACACTCGTAGAGCAGGGGTGCAATGGGAGCATCTTCCCAGTAGACAAGCAGCTTACAGAAGTGGCCTTTGCCTAGAGCTCAGGCAATCTCAATCAAATAAAGAACAATTTTACAATTCCACCTCTCGTTTCCCCCCACTTGTCCACTTTAAGCAAAATAATTACCCTGACAACAGACATAATTTGTCTTTACATCCACACTTACACACAAGGGTTCTGCTGCCACAGGTATCTTAGCCAGAGATAAGACAGAGTTTAAGGAACTGATATTTTTAGCATTAAAATGCAGCCACCGCTATGCAATAGTGGTGCAGGGCTTTGAAGAAGACAGTCTTGAATGTCTAAGCACTACCTGCCACACATTTCCATCATCCCTTGTTTCTTCTTCATACAAAAAGCAACTTAAATTATCAGGAAACCTATTTTCCATGCAAACACAAGGTAGATTCACTCATTTAATAAAGAGCTTTCGGAGTACTCTGGCTATCAAGAGACATGGACTCTATTCTGAACTTGAATAAACCCTACACTTCCAAAATTAGCTCAGGAGGAACACACAAGCTTCCATCCAGCAAGTATATGCATATGTATATCTCTGCTTAACTGAACTGTTACTCATACGTATAGATGTTTGCAGAGCTGGGGCCTCCACCTCTTTGTATTCAAGTTGCTTGACAAGTAAAATGCAAATGAGGTAATGTGCTGCAAATGCAAATTATGTATTATTGATAAAAAGTTACAATTCAGCACGCACGGATTAAAAGAGAAGATATTGAGGCCTATACTGAAAGAGAGGAGCAGGAAAATTAGTTTTTAAAAAAAATATTTTACATTTTCTATTTATTCTATTTCTTTCCACCTATTAAAGATTTTTCTATTTATTACCCCTCGAAATGGAGCACCTCACCTTGTTTGCCAACTTCAGACTGCATACAGATGCTGAGACACTATTCTGCCTATCAAGACGTGGTTTTTGCTACTTTAAATTAAAAAATTCCCACAGAAGGCACCGAAATGTGGCAATGGCAAGAAGGTGAGAGCGGCAGGAGAGGCTGCGGTACTGAAAAGCTCTGTTGTGTTCAGCCACATATTTTTCTCATTTGTTTAGTCTGAAATTCCTCCTTCAGTGACTCTGGATTTGTTACCTTTTCGGAAGGCACCAGGAACATCTGGACTCCATATGGCTTGCACCTACTCCGTGCCAAATGAAGCTATATTCTGTTTTCTAAACCCTTTATTTCTCCCAGGATTGCCACCGACAAGGTTTTAAATATCTCCACAACAGACTACAAGGTAACCACAGAACCACTTTGTTGACACAAATTCCATGGCAGTGCATTAACTGTGACTGGGTTGGTCGGCATTTTTTGCCTCCTCCTCTTCATTTTTTCCTTGTTTTTTTTCCAAGATTATCACAAAGGAACACGTTCTGAGAAGGCAGTTCAGCAGTAATGTCACCTGCACTCAAGGAAGCTGCCCCACCAAGGTAAAGGAGGAAAACAGATCATCCTGATGGTCCTTAAATGAAGAATTACTCTTCTAGCTAGCTAAAATTTTCCTTTGGTCTCTTAATTTCCCAGCTTTCAATGGAGCTACCTTCAGTTTTCTTCCAAGAGAGTAATGATTTTTGAAACTCAAACACTGGAGAAAGTGGCATAACCTTGTAAAAGTATTTCCCTCTCCTTCAACTAAAAAAAAAGAAAAAATATAGCTGTTATTTGCTCCCTCCCCACTGGACATTTCTACATCACAGCATCTCCCACAGATCTCCCTCAAGTCCACCGCTGCTGAAACTGCAGCTACTGCAGGGACAACAGGCTGAACTGGGGTTTCTGCCAGCCAAGCCCACTGATGCAGGGGATTTGTACCACCTTGAACCTTGAGAGAGGTTGTTTCACTGTTCCTCACTCTCCAGGAGGGATGCAGACACCCAGAAACACTCCACTAATTATTTGGATACTGTTCAAAATCCAAATGGGATCTGAAATATTGTCTCCGTTTTAGAATAATTGGTAATCTGTGTATTTTTTCCTGCTGGACACAAGGTTGATTCAGACGTGTTAATCTCATCAAGGAATCCACTCAGGTTCCTTATACTTAAGGAAATATCAAGCCCTGTATCCCAACAACCACTATTGCAATTGCATCTGTGAATGTAAAGAGATATCATGCTTTTCCCTGAGTCATTATGATTTGCTTTGTCATTAACAGAAGTCCATCTTGGTATTCAGGCACTAGACTGAACTGAAGAGGAGTAGAGTCCACTTCTACAAACTCCTCAAGGGGTCCTGGACAATGCATCTGTGTGAACCTTCAATCTCCAGTCTTCTCCTGGTTCTCATCTGCCCGCAAAGGTACTGGGCTTGCAGGGAAAGAAGCTAGTATTTCCCCATGCATGTATGTCTACCATAACGCAGTCATAATCAGCAGGACTTTCTGGATAATAATACAGTAAAATCAGTGATAGTAATGACAGCACCTAGGTTAAATAGGTGGATGGGCTATTCTGAGTGTTATTTCTCAGTTACAAGGCAAAACCACAACAGCTTATCCCAGCATCCCAAATGCTGATGGTTCAAGTAAAACCCACCTGTGCTTCACGTGTGAATTTGCCAAGGCAAATCTCCCTTTCCACAAACATATCTTTGTCACTAAGGACATTTAAATTCTGCAGTAATCTTTGCATTAATTTACCAATCTACAGAAGACTGCACCTTCCTTTTCTTTCAGGCCAAGCACCTGGAGTAGTATTAATCTCCCTGTCAAATAAGGATAAGAGTGCTTGAAGGGGTGTTTTACACACAAGACTGTGTATTTACACCGAGTTGTCTGCACACACATGTAGCTGTTACACTGTGCACTGCAGCACAGCACAAGTGCACACATTCCTCCAGGGCACTGCACATCCTTTCATGCCGTCTGCAGCAGTGTTAGTTCAGCCTTCAAGATGCGACAGGGAAGTCACCCTGCCGCCTCGACACTGAACCTGGAGGGCAATGCACACCATCACTGTCACAGCAACGCTCCGGAGTGTCACCGGAGCAAAAGCTTGCCCTGGCTGGGATGGATGAGCAGCTTTACTCTTCCCTTCTCAGCTGTGCTGCACACCAGATGTGGGAACCAGGCGCTGAGGGACTGTGCTGCATGGCCGGATGCACAGACGAACAGGGAGGTGTGGAGTTGCCCCTCCACTACAGGCTTCTCCTGCCCAATCCCACCCAACAGTGCGATGGATGGTGGGCTGGACAAGCTCCATCCAGCACGGCTGCCCACAGCATTAAACATCTACAGAACAGAGCCCTTGCTCCAAATATCCACCAACCCTTCGACGTGTTTACTGCTTGCTGGAGGCTGCACAAGAAACACTGCTTCACCTCCACTGCTTTCAGCACCCACAGATCTCCTCATCTCCACTCTCAGGGGGTTCAGACCCGAAAGGTGCTGAGTAACCAGGCTGTTGTCCAGACAGATGCTTAAGGCACCTCCTTGAACTCTCCAACACTATTCACACCTTATGAGCTTAGAGGCTTTGCTGGGTCAAGGCTGCAACTCTTGACACCAGGTACACCTCTTTACCACCACTCATGCAAACACGAGCAACGTGTGCTTCTCGCTCGCTCCCGTACCCACGCACACGCCTGTCCTCCCAAAGAACAAAGCAACACAAAGAGCTGCCCGCACGCAAACATCCCCGAGAGGGGGAACACATGTGGCAGATGCTACTGCATCGCTTAATGCATCATTTAAAGCCTTTCGGGGACTGTACCGCCGTGATGAGTAATTTGGCTAGAATATTGTCCAGAGACCGTACTGTGAGGATTAGGGCACTCTGAAGGTCGCTAGCTGAGTCAAAAGCAAGAAAGCCCTGCTAAAACCAGAGCTTACCATTGGCATGGATCCTGCAATGAGAATGAGAGCAGAAATGCGCTCTCAATGCTGAAACATGTATTTCTTTCACTGCCAAGCCTCCTTCTGTACAGCCTATGTATAAAACATGCCACGAGTCTGTCAGTAAGCAGAGGCCAGCAGCACCTTGTCTGTTCGCATCCGTGTCCGACCCCGGCTTCAACCACTCTGCCAGCTGGACTGGGGACAAATTCAAACGCAAGTAGGTTGGCAATCACAAACCACATCTCCACCACGAGCACCTTTTCGCTGCCCCACAGCGCTGCAAACGTCACATTTGAAAATGAGATGAGACAATCTTAACTCGTCTTTAACAACAAAAAAAAGGTCTCAGGTCAGCAGGGACAGCGACTGCTCAAGTGCCGCCTTGATTTATACAGCTGCACACTCTGGCCACATATGAACCCAGGCAGAAAGGCAAGTTCATGAATTATGAACAAAGACGGCGTGCCAAAACACATCAATCATCATCAGTCACGGACAAGCCAAGCACCATCAATTCGTAATGTTGACATTTGCACAAAACTTATATACAAACAATCAATCGAATCGCGAGGCTGACTGGAAAAGGAGATGTCAGGTTTATGTCATTTAACACTGGATTTTTCACTGAATGCAAAAAGCTGAAAGACCTTAAAATAAAATTGACAGAGTCAGTGCCCTAGTCAAAAGTCAGATAAACGGCCTTTGCCCACTGGAGAAAATGGATTCATTTACCCATTAATTCTTTTCTTTAGCACTGCTGGTAAAAGCCAGGCCAGTAGCTGCCTCCCTAAACATGTGAAAACCAGAGAAGCCTGTTTTACTCAGCAGAAAACCTGCACTCTTCTCCCAAGGAAGAGCACAAGAGAAAAGCTATGAATATGAATGTTTCTAACTAGGCAACGAATGCTTTAAATCAATATGACAAGGCTGTACAGATAACACAAGGAGCCAAAAGGTTCAGGCTAGCGTTCCTAAAACTAGCAAAATGAGGTATTTTAGAGAAATACTTGCTTATTGGAATGTTGTCTTTAAATCACTATTTTCAGCTAGTTGACATTATTTAGCCGCCTAATTTCCTTCATTTTCTGACTGTTGCATTAGGACAGCTTGCAAAACTATCTAGCATCATGCTTTTTGCACCGCAGCTACGAACTGCAGAGCTTCCAGTGCTCTCCTTTCTAAGGCAGGAACAAGTATTTCCGGAAAGCGTGTTTTGGCCAGAGCGCATCGAAAGCAGAGGAAACTTCTGTGGTTTTCTTTCTCAACTGCCACACAAGAAAGGACTTCCTCGCGTTTGAAATGAAAAGGGAACACATACCTTCCAGATAGCACAGCAGCCTTTGCTATAAACACAAAGTGAATGCAGCTCTTGTTCTACAGGCTGTACAGTTACCGATAACAGTTTTTCATTAAAAATGCTGCCGTTCATTTGCCAGAACACTTTTGGCTCTGCACCTCAGACCCGTCACACCAGCATGTGCCAATGCAGAAGCAAATCATTTCTGCAAGCACATGAGGTGGAATGGGCAACCACCTCAGCAAGGTGCGTGATCCCCACCAACCAGCAGAGCACCCCAAAATTGCCCCCTGCCCCTCAGCAGGGTGATGTGCTGCTGTCAGAGCCACCCGACCGTGTGGGTGTAGGGCAGGTCTACCCAAACGGGTGTGAGTACACAGGGATAAAGGTCTCAATGAGACAAGAGAGCATGATCTGCAGCCAGCAATCCTTTCCCCTTCCAGTGCACACATATAAAATTGGGTGCTGATTCGGTCAAGCACAAAAGCACAAAATTTCAGATGGTAAATACTGAATACAGTCATCCCACAATTATTATTGTTGTTGTTAAGGGGAGGCACAGGATTAAATGCAAGCGTGTCGCTGAATCAATGTCTTGATCCCTTTCTAGTTTTATCTAATCCTACGTCTGAGACTGACCATTAGCCCCTGAGCACGGAGAGGAAAAGCACCCTTCTGCAACCTTAAAATACACCACACACAAAAACAGGCATGTGAACGGTTAACTATTTATGTAACATTGGGTACAACTTCAGGTTTCACTTCACACTTGAGTAAGATTCAGAGCACCTCTAAAAAAAACTCAAAAAATGATTAGATATTCTCCCTCTCTCTGGGAAAAAATTAAAAAGAAGAGGTGGGATTGGAGGGAAGGCGAGGAACGTGTGTGCGCTGGCTGGCGCTGCACGATGGGGTGGTGTTTCTGAGGTCGGGGTGAGGCCCTGGGAGCCACCCAAGTTTTCCAGTGCCACTTTGCGGGGGCCACGGGACTGGGTCTGCCCCATTCGCTACCATCCAGTCCTGGCTCCCCTGGGCCTCTCCTCTTGGGGTGCTGCACCTTCCAGCACCCCTCTTTGTTTTAGGGCTGGTGGTTCTGCACAGCAAACAGAAGACACCAACAGCACTTCCTGGCCTTTCCTTCTCCCTGGGACATGGGACCTGACTGCACCACCGCCTTGGAAAGCGGAGCCTGCCCTTCCTCCTCTTCGCTGCCAAATGCCGAAAGAAGGGCTCCAGAGTCAGGATCTTTCAAAACAACAAAATATCTTATCTGAAGGGGCAGGAAAACCTTTGCTGGGTGTTTGAGCAGTTAAACCACAGGCATCCCCAGCCGCTGTGAGGAGCGGGGGGAAGGAGCAGTGCCGTGCAAGCCCTCTGGGATGCAGAGAGCAGCTCTTTGGTGCAACCAGCACTGCACAGCAAGTAATTAGTGCATTCTGAGGTCGATACGCTGCGATTGATTTTCCTCTCACTTACCGATGTAAACTGGATATAATTCCATCACAGTTGATGTAAATATTAGTACGAAATTGGTTTAAGTCGGAAAACCACTGGGTTGACTGTGTTACTGTATTGGAAAGACATTTTCACAAGAACAACCTTTATTTCCTTCCACCAATAAAACTGTCATTATTATCTGTACTTATTCTAATGCCATTGCTCAAGTTCAGACTGTAAAATAAAGTGCTTTCAAGTAAAAGTCCAAAGGTGTGCGAAAATCCACAACCTTTCTTCTCATCTGCCAGAAGCCTTTTTCTACAGAGTACCCAGGCTGAAGGTATCACCAGCTATAACATATCCTGCACCCCAAGCAACCCTCAGGCACCAACACCACCTTCTCCACTCTCCTGCTCCTCCTGCAACAGAAGAGAAAGTGCTCTTCTTATTTGCTGTAAGGATATTCAGAGAGACTCTCGTTTTGGGCATGAAAGAGGATTTCTTTCTGCTTAAGGCGCTGCCTCGCCAACACTGACGTCCCATAAAGCAACAGCTGATGTTTCCTGCTCGCCGTAATGAAAGTACAGATCCTTTGCCATGAAGGCAACTTGCCATGCCAGGACCCAATGCCTGTTCTTTGCCTCAATGCTCCGCTCAGATAAGCTCAGAGCCACGCTGGAGTCCCACAGTAAGGGATGCAGAGGGACACTTGAACGGAGACTGCAGCAGTGGGTCATCCCGCAGGAGCACCAGAGGATTTGATAAAGCCTGAGTTTAACAGGCAGCCCCCCCACCCCAAAAGCAGGGGAGAAAATTTTTAAAATACCCTGGGATAAAATGAGAAAAACTTCTTGCTGTACTTCAAAAAGGAGAGGGCAGATTTTCCTGCCTGCTGCTGAGCAGAGCTGGGGCATCTCTGCTGCGTGATGCCCAAAGCAAGGGCTTGCCTGCTCTGAACAGTGTCCCACAATTCAGATTTGTCCTCCTGGAAATTTACCTACAGGTGCTGCCTCAATAGTTTAAGCCCCAGTTGCCATTAGAAAGAGATTTGTTCTCCAAAGGTTCCTAAAGCTAGCTGCTATTTTCTTCAAGATTATAGACAATAGGTTGTTATTATTATTATTGTTATTATCATCATTGTTTAAGTAAACCTGTCCAATGCCACTCCTGAAGCAGGCAGAACACAAAGCTTGAGATCTCTATTTGGGTCAAGTTTCTCTTAGTTGAAACAAAGTACATAAAAGCAGAACAATGTTATCAAATGCAGATAGGAAGCTTAGCAAAACATTGGACTCTCCCATCAATTATTATCTCTCAGTAAGCTGACATCTGTGGGATCACTCCTGGGCCTTTTAATTTAGCATGTCTTCTAATTAAAGAAAGATTAACTGTACTACCAGTAATTGCTCCTCCTTCCTCCATCAGGCTCAGGCTTCTGCCTTCCTCCCAAGCCCCCAGGGAGGACACGCTAACCAAAACCACATCCACCACAGCCCCGCTCGCATCCATGGGCAGAGCCCCAAGGCACCAGCTGTACCACAGTCCTGGCTCCCCCAGAGAGCACCTTCTTCTGAGGAAGAGACCCTCCTTTGGCCTGAGCAGGACCATGGCTGGAGGAGTGCACTGGTTTTCTATGTGCTCCCCTTGAAACCCTGGGGAAGAGGTGGCCATCTCCAGAAATGGTCTTGAACCTCGCTTCTTCTCACACAGAGCCCATGATAGAAAATTCGCTGCCTCCTTCCAAAGCTGTGGTCTAACACCTGAACCTAAATGGGACAAATCTTGGCATCTGCACCAAAGATCATGCAGGCAGTCTTCGATGAGCACACAACCATCTACTCAGGCCCAAACCTACTCCTTATCCAAAGGGATCTGCCATCTGACTCTGCTCATCCATGGTGCTTCCGAGACTCCCCAGGGCTTCCCCAGTGCCTCCGCAAACCGCAGCTCAGTTTCTGCCCAGATGTTTCAGGTACCAGCTTCTCATTACAAATGCTGGGGCAGTTACACACCTACATCAGTTCAGGACCTGAACCTCAGATCAGAAGAGCCTGCCTAATAACTGGTCCTAATACCCATGAAAACAGCTGGCAGATGGTCTGCAAACCACATGCACACAAACACATACTCACAGCTGCTCAAGGACAATAATGAGGTCTGTATATGCAAAAAACAAGAGCTAGGAAAACTACCCTTCTATCTCATTTATCTTGATGAGGGAAAGCGCCTGGTGTTAAGTGAGTTTCAGTAGTGGTGAGGTTGAGACCAGCCCTCTTACGGCCCTGGCACAAGTCCCACCCCTGCTAATGTCCTATGGCAATAGATTTCCCATCACCTCCCGAGCAAACCATCCCTTGAAGACAACTGCCGTGGGACAGCTGGAGCCAACAGTGACGAGCTATGAGAAGGTCTGCTGAAATATCCACTTGTGGAAACACCATCCAAAAGAGCAATCCCTTTCATACACAAATTGGGGGACACCCAGCCCCAAACCAGCCTCTCCCACAAACTGTAAAGTGCACAGAGCTGGGGAGGATCTGGCACAGGAGGGCTGGGAAACCTAACTACAAACAAGGATGCTGGAAGCAGCTGCATGCCCAGCCAGGTGTTCATGCTCACATGGTGCAAGTGCAGCAGCTACAACAGCTGCACAATGTGGGATTTTAGGAGGCTTGCTCCTATCCAAACCTGCTGCGCTCTAACCCACAGGTCAACATGCAGACTGGTCTCAGCCCATGGCAATACATGGCCCCAGCACAGGCATCTGCTCACTGCGGTGGCACCACGGCTTCCTCGGACCCAAGTTGTGAGCTAGTCCTTGACCACCTCCCTGTCACCAGAGGTCCCGCAGTCTCATGGCCACCCTACCTTCACCACCACCAAACTCTGCAGAACTTCTGATGTACAGATTTTCTGATACAAGCAATAATAAGCCAAAATCACAACATATTCAAACCTTTTTCATTGTATGGCTTACCACCAAAACGGTGGCTAGCCAGCCCATGAGCACTAGTTCTCCCACTAGAAGGGACATGAACAGGTCACCCCACCCTGTGCTGTATCATTTGAGATCAGTAATGACCACAATCTGCAGCAACAGCAATGGACCAGAGACTTGGTCTCATGAAAGCTCATCAAATCGAGCAATATACCCATTCCACTCAAGAGCATGTGATATCAGACAATTTTTAAATTTCTCCGTAAATTAAACTCTCACTCTCATTCAAAATCAGAGTCCCATTTCATTGAACACCACTCCTCTTCTACAGACAAGCTCTGCAGAGAACAGAAGTGGTTCGTGTTGGATCTGCTGCAGATTTTGGGTGTGACACTGGTGCGCTCCCTGGTTGTCAGTCTCACATCCAACTCCATGAAATGCTACCTTCTCCCTGCCACTCACCAGTCTCCTTCCCTTCCAAAGCTCTGTAATACAGCGACCTCACTTCAGGTCTGCATATGACAAGCTGAGCGTGACACACCTCCTGAGCAAGGAAAACGCTAATTCACAGCCGTAACAAAGGTGGGCTGTGAATCACTCCTGTCCTGTGTGGAACAACACTTTATTTCTCCTTTTCTTCCTCCTCCACCCATCGTTGCAAAAAACCAACATCCACTATAAGGCGAGGCTCAGCACAGCTCTGCTGCTGACAGGGTCAGCCCTCGGGCACAAATTACCCTCGCTCGCAGACAATGGTCTGCAAAGAGAAGTTTCTCCACTACAGTTTAAAATCTGTATTTCTGGGCGGACTCCCTGCAAAGCTGAAGTACGAGCCTTTCACGTGTGGGAAAACAGCGTTGCTTGTATGCAGACAGCTCCTAACTATGGCATTTTAATTAAGGGCTGAATCATGTTCCAGCTTGTGTAGTAACAGCGTGTAAAATAATCCCTTTAAGCACTCGCTGGAGGTGCAGCAGGACAAGCAGAGGGAGGCTCCGCACTGCCCCAGCGCCCCACCACTGATCCCTTCTTCTGCATTGCCCTGCCAAAACGGAGGGGTGCGCTGGGCAGGGGTCAGCCCTGTCCCCCAGGCACTCAGTGCTGCATGTCTCACCTCAGGGGCTGCCCTGTGCTGCCACAGCCTCCCCAGACAGAGGGGAGACCCAGGAACCCACTTGTCTTCCTTCACCTCCATCACAGCCCTACCAGTGGCCTCGATCCTGCCCTGCACACAGGGACGGGTGGGGAGCAGGACACTCCTCTCAAAAAGACACTGCACAAAGCTGCCTCACTCCTGGCAGGAAAAGGAGCTGGTCAGGATGCTCCCAGCTGCACCAGCAACCCCACACCACTCCCAGTGACTTAAACGGGATATTTGCATACCTGACAGCTCTGCATGCCTGTGTTTTTGTAACAGTCCTCTCAGCACCCCACTCTGCAGGGACTAATAAACCTCTTCTAAAAAAATATTACCAAGAAATGGAGCTTTTTCTCTGGTTTTTTTTTTGTTTTGTTTGGGTTTGTTGGGTTGGGTTTTTTTTTACCAAAATACAGTACATTCATTGTGCAATGCCAGGTGTGAATATCACATTTAACGTTTAAGAAATGTGAGACTGTTTAAAGGGAAGAGAGTCTGTTTTACCCTACAGGCACAGAATTCGGAAGGGCAGGCAAGCCAGCTCAAATCTACACCAACGTAAGCGTGGCTGCGAACAGCACCACCTGCACCTAAGGCATCACCTGCAGTCCTGGCCAACCCTCAGGTCAGTACCTTACTTATACTGTAAAGGGAAAACAAAAAAATAAAAGACTCATCTTACCTTGTGTCTATAGGCACAGAGCTTGGGGCCTTTAACACACTCACGTTAAGGTCGCTGAATTCATATTTACAGGGCAGTTTTCATTTTCTTACTCTGCTCAAAGCAGAACGACTCCTCCTCTCTATCCCTTAGCAACTCCTACTCCCCAAGACCTAAATCAACCTGTCTGATTTTTCTTTTTCTTTTCTTTTTTTCTTTTTTCCTCAGTCTCAGAAATTTGGACTAAAAGACAAAAGGAAATAGTTGACAGAAGAACTAAAAATGGAAATGTAGGACCTCGTTAATCAATGTGAAGAGCTCTCTGTCATGAAGAAATCCTGACATGGGAACTTGTACAGACTCCAGTATATTATTTCAAGACATCCTATGTTCACGTGTATGTTCCTGAAAGGTCTCAGGGGACACAAACCCCACATGCCTGGATTTGAACTCGAAGGTGCTATCCCTGGTCATGCCTCCCTGCTTCTCCCGCCACTGGACCACCCCAACAGCACATCCTGGTGCTGCAGCAATGACCAGGACAAAATGTGGTGACCCCAGTCACTGCCTATTTCTCTTTCTTCTGCCTATTTGACCACCCAATCCAAGGGGAAAGGACAGATTATAAAAGCTTAACAGTGGAAATCCATCCCTGAATCATGGTAATCTCCCTCTGCTCTGCCTTACTTGCTCTTACCCATCGCTGGACCAAAACACAGCCATGTAAAGATCCAAAAATCCTGAAACACGACAAGGGCAAAGGCCGCTACAAAGGCTTTGCTGAAGCTGAGCTAAGTGCAGTCTTTTATTCTGTGTTATAACATTGCTGTGTCATTCAGTGGCGGCCAGGAACGATGCTGCTGCTTCTCTCAGAAACTTGTCCCTGTCTGAAAAGTGTAAAAAAGCAAAATCCTTTCTGTTCTCACCCGCCTGAATAGAGCTGAGTTTCACTGCGAGGTTCAATCCATTAGCTGATTAAAAGCTATAGATCATGCTGTCTTGGACACATTCAGGCCATCATGAATAAGACCTGTCAGAAAAGCTTCCAGCACAACCAGTATCTTTGAAATTGCTAGGGTTACAGTTAATAAAACTTCACGTTCAATTGTTCTTCAAGCCCACAATACCAACAGGCAAAGAAATTTATCATATTCTTTGAAACTACATATTTAGAAGTTACAGGGACAGCAGCTTTAATTCCCAAACATCAACAAAAAAATAATCCCAAAAGAATTCCAAAGCCATTGTCACATGCCAGCAACAGTCTGCTTATGAGACTTGCTCAAAAAATATCACTAATTAATTCCAGCTCCAATTTGCAGCCTCTGTTCCTACAGACTAAGCAAAACTTTGAAGTTTCTCTATAAACAACTTTCTCCATATCCATCTGTTTATTCCCATCACTCCTTAAGAACATTAAGCACTCTAACCAACGCATCGATTACTGACTGCTACTGAAAGCCATCAGTTTACCACGGGTAGGATTCAAAATAAGAAAAATCAAAATAAATAACAGTTTTGCAGGGTCTGGAAATAAATGCTGACTGCTGCATTGCAGCCACTGTTTTTTGGCACTCCTTTATGAGCTGACCTCCCCATACATGAGGACTGCTGGGAATTAAGTCCCTGGTATTCAGCAAAGCACTTTCCTCATGCTTGAAATTCACCTGTGCCACCGAGGGTGGGGTAGGAACCTGAACACATCTGGGAGGCCCCAGCTCTTCAACAGAAGTACCAAAATACCACTGGCTGTAGCTAAATTAGTCAAGTAAATTAGGAAAATTTGAGTTCTGAACATCTCTAAGCTTACTCAACTTGGCCTCTGACATCAGCTCTGTCTTGACAGGGAGAAGAAGAAAACCACCGTGTCCTCCTCTGCCCAAGTAAATTCCCTCTCATTTCTGTCAACTGAGAACTCAGTCCTTATAAAAGCACTCCTTAAATGCACCTGGATATGTCACTATCTTTTTATTAGTCCCACGGCAAGCCCCCATTACAGGAGATTTACAAGACTTTCAGAGGCTCAGCAAACCTTCTCAAACTTTGTACAATAAATAAGTCCAAGATTTTTCATCTGCACATTACAGAGATACTTAAGCACTTGTCTTTTAGAACAGCAAAACCTAAATCTTGCCAAATTGCTACCTTCACATTATTTACCTAAAAAATTTACCCTTATATGCTTCGAATGATCTTCAAAGAGGCTGTAAAGGTTCCCAGTGTATTTGGTATTCATGGCCATGAAACAAATAGTTTATGCAAATATTTTAGCTCAGTTTTCATTTGCCAGCTAGTTACCATGTCCTGATCCCAAGCTCAGGAAAGGCAAAGAAAAGACTCTGCAATTATTTATGACTACTTCTTCACCTGCCATTCTGTATAAATGGTACCCTGTGAGTATTTGCAAATGTTCTCTGACCTTGTGAATTATTTTATTGTAGGATGTAGAAAAGCAGCTTTTTAAAGTGACAGGGAGTCATTTACAACCTGCATAGTCTGGCAAATGACTTAAGTGCAACTCCACACACATATTAGTGTTCTTCACGTGCTATTATTTTTAAATGTGTGCTTATTGCTAAAACATCCTCCACCTTGAGAAAAGAAAAAAAAACACAAAAAAACAACCAAAAATATAGGGGAAAAAGACCAGATGTTTGTAATCGTGGCTACATTTGCTCTCGAAAAACATCTTATTCTGCAAAATACTCTTGGTCTTATTACTCCATTCAATGAACAGTTAACAGTAAAGGTTACCAGGTCTTGTCCGTTTTGAATATCAAAGAACTTAAATAACAGTGATTACCCCAATTGACAGATCACAATCAAAACATCTAAACCTGG
>NW_010168671.1:26704-42784 GCF_000695765.1 Mesitornis unicolor
CTGCTGAAACTCTGAGGATGAAGAGAAGTGCTTCTCCAGGAAAGGGGCTTAGAGCCCAGCTACAGAATATGAACAGCATTTATTTACTTTAGAAAAGGTAGGGGCTTTTTGAGCAACAGGAAGGGTGGTTTTAACCCTTTTTCACTCTTCTGTTCCTAAAAGCTTTCTAGTGGCACAGCGGATGCACAGTTCAGTTGAAAGCCAACAAGCTTGCCTTTTTTAGACTTATTTTTGTAGAGACCTCATAGGTAATCCATTGTAAACTGCCAAATAAAGGTTAAAAATCACTGCACAAAAAGGTCTGGGAAGCAAAGCAGCCATACAACCAAATCTCACAGGGCACAGGTCAGATAATGTCCAACTACCACAGACATTAAAGGAGAATCCAGTTTACCAGATCGTGTGATTTTTGACATTTAGACTTTTCCCCCTCCTCATACCCACAATTTCTACGCACGTATTCTGTTATGCCCTTGCTGATCACCTGCTGTCATCTGAAACTGGAAAGTAAACACAGCATTGATCTCAAAAGGAAACAAAACAAGTGATCACCAATACTTCTAGAAGTCTCAACCTTCAGAAGTAAGAACCTGATTTCTTAAGGTGGCAAGGCTGTGAAATAAGGACAAGAAATATATAAAATGGCAACTTGACTTATACTACTAAGTCTACAAGAGAAAGTTTTCAAGACTCATGAGCTACTTTAGTCAACCACACTTCTTAGTTGAACTCATAAATATCTAAAAAACTCAGGTTACCAAAAAAAACCCAAACCCAAATCTGTGCTATCTGCACCTGGAACAAAAAAATCTGATAACTGAAGGAAATACTTTGATGAGGACAAGAATAATCAAAGGTCTGGACCTGAGAGAAAAGAATGAAGTGATTAGATTTGCTCTGAGGTCAGCAAACACATCAAAGGTTGCTGCAAATAGAAATGAACTGATTTGTTCTCCACAATGACAGTGCACAGAACTGGAACTTTGGGGCTCAAACTGCAGCAAAGAAGACCTAATTTAGGCATTACAGAAAGCTTTTTTCCCCCCACAGTAAAGATAACCATGGGCAGGTTTGCTGAGGGAGCCTGTGGAACGTCCCACGGTGAAGACTTTTACAAACTGAGTAGGCAAACTCTGCCAGAAATGGCCAGGATAACTTATCGGGTGTAAGGGTGTGGACTTCGGAAATAATTCCCAGAGCTATTCTTAGGAGTGTAGGATAGATTCCTGGACTGAGAGACGGTAAACGCCATTGTCAAGAACAGATATTAGGAGTTCCTCCTCTTGGTGGGCGAGGACAGGACGGAGGGCAATGCTGACTGAAGGGCAGAAAGACACCATTTGCCTTCAAAACTTTTCAGCTGGTGTTGCTCAGGCTCAAGATGGTCAACTAATTACTCTGTTATTAAATAAATGGTTAGCCACAATACGTGCATTGCTTGTTTTGTGCTAAACACACATGTATTAGAGGTGGAAGAACACAAACAAGGTTTTGACATACACAGACAACAACATGCAGATCCTTCTGTCCCAGGACCTCAGAGGACTTCAGCCAGGCTCTCACTGTGGGTACTGACATCCCGCTTTACCCAGAGAGGTGAGGCAGGCAGGGCCTGGTTTTCGGCCTGCAGTTAGGTCATGGTGATGGGAGGTGCAGACACCCTAGACCAAGCGTTCACAATCTTCCCATCCTCCCTGCACCCAGTGTTATTTTAACCACCATGAGATTTCCAGCTGATATAAATCCACTGACTTCTTGATGACTACCTGAGGTCACAGAGCATCTTCCCTGAACTGAAGAATGGCAGGGACTCTAGAGGATTGAGGAGTAACTCGCCAGGGAAAAAGATGAGTCTGAAATAATCTGACAGAAGACCTGAGGTGGCTGCCAGGACCTTGACAGGCTCTGGAACTGTGTTAAGCTTCCAGATCCATGTCTGTGTCTTGGGTTTTTCCACTAAAAATGGTGGTTTAGAAGACTAGAAAGCTACCACTGATGAACATGGGAATCCAGGGTACGAGCAATGTTTCAGTCACCTCTGCCTCCCCTCTTGTTTTGTATCAGAGGACACATATCTAAAAAAAAAAAAAAAAATTGCTATGTGGGTTTATTTATAAACAAGTCAAATAACATTTTCACTCAAATTTAATCCTAAAATTACAAGTATAATTCCAGCTAAAAGGAGTGACAGTGCCATTACCTTTTCAGTAGCATCTGCTCCAAGCTCTTGCTCTCATGTTTGCTGTCCCCAGCAGACAAGACAATACCTGGGAGGCTTGGGAAAGGAGATAACACCCTAAACCATCATTTCTCAGGCTCACTGAAAAGCCGGTACAGATTCGATAAACAAACTATTGAAACTCTCTGACAGCAGTCAAAAGGGAGATTTATTCCTTGAGTCTCATTTCCAAGTGTATGAAATGTGTTGGACTAAAAATCACTTGTGGCACACCAGCAACACCTTAGAAAAAGACCTTTTGAAAGCCAGTTGCTGTAAGTAACCACGGTCACCCAGCGCCAGCCATGGCTTCCTGCTCACAAGGATTTTTCAGGTGACTCCAAGGCATGAGTGCTTCACCAGAAGCTTATTTATACTGTGCTGAAGAAACACCAAACCAATCTATTGGGTTTGTTAAAGGGAAAACACGTAGCAGCACGCAATGCATGCTTTGTGCAGTGATGCTCAGCTCCAGGCTTTTCCTGGAAGGCATCACTTGTGTACATTGGGTACCACTTTCCTACATGGTTTTGCACACAGGTTTAGATGCTGAGAACCAGGTTAATGAAGGAGCCCAATGTGCCCAACTAACCATCTGAAGCTATCTCCAATACGTTTCAACCACTAGATTGCCCACAGAGCTGTTATCTTCCTACCTATTTTAGCTGCTGGAGTAACCTGACAACATATTTTATCTAAAATTTCCTCTAGTCTAGTAAGAAATTGTATGCTGCACTAGGTACAATATAGCCACAAAGCATGGATTTCCCTTAGATACTGATGTCAACTCTTCCTACCCATGGGATCACTCCTGCAAACGTGGTAAGACATTTTCCTGTCAAACCTCTGAATGTGGAGACATCTATTTCCTTCAGGGTAGGCCCCAAAGTTTCCAAGCTGCCTAAGACAGAGCAGCTGCTCATTAGATTTTTTCCCCAGGACTAAAAACTTTTTTGAGCTGAAAATCAAATTTAGTTTACTTTTTTGGGATCTCTCTGTGGCTGGACAGTTGGAAGCTCTACAGACACAACTAGTAACAGGGAAACCCAACATGGGACACAACAAACTGAACAGGACAGATTTTCTGTTCCGCTCCCTTTTCCCTCCCTTCCTCACCCCAAAATGCCCCTTACAACCTCCTTGCAACTGATGGGGTGGTAGATGATGAGGAGGTCCATTTTGAATCTCAGAATCTAAAAAAAACCCTCCTGAAATCAAAACATATCACAAAATGGCTCAGCTTCCGTAAAACAGCGCTGTTAATTATTTAGAGGAAAAGTGCCAAAAATATTCCAATTAGATTCAGTCCTATTATCCTCCTGCAGCTGCCTTCGCTGAGGAACTTCCAGAGCTCTTTACCCTGTATACCTGAGATCTTCAAATTTTTCTAAAGGAAAATGAACAACAAAAAACACTTGAGTGCCTGTCTAAAACTGCAGCTCTGGACCATCTACAAAGATGTGGCACTTCATGCCCTGTGGCCAAATGCTACTTCTCAGCTTGAAGTATACACCAAATCCAAGAAATTTATGTACAAGTTTGTGTTTTCCATAATTCTTGCTCATCTTCTTAAGGATGCTGTTGTTATAAGTGCTGGTTTTGGACATCAACTCAACACATGAAAAAAAAAATAAGCTGACAGCTAATTTAGTTCAAGTTTTCATCGTCTACTCTGATGGATGGAATCAGGTCTCCAAGTCTGACTTGCAGTACAGGATGTGGTGCCTTCCTAAACCTATTCCCACATCCATAAAGGCCGTACTATAATCATGGCTACATTAATACTGAGCTTCTGTTACCTATTGAAAACTAAAGGCAATACCACTGGAGAAAGCATCTATGAACTACAGGATATGATATAGTCATCTTGGCATTTTCCTGAGTGATAATTCAATTGTCTCCACCCTAGAGATGCACAAGCTCTTGCTCAGGTCAATCAATCTGTTATCAAATATAACACAGCCATTTGGAGTTCCAATTAGCAATGAAGATTAGCTGAACATCCGTTTAACTTTTAATGTATTTACATATAATTAATTTTCATGTAAAATGCTACTGGATAAAAAGCTGGTCTATATGAATGCCTCTTTTTGACTGCCTTGCATGGCACTGCACCTTCCTTCTCATTCAGCCAATATAGCTTTACTGATTGCACATGCAACCATTTGCTTATTCTGAATGCAACAACAATTAAGATTATTGCTAACTATTCATGTTAAATGTCCACTTGAAGATTTCTCCTACCAAATCTCTAGAGCTGAAGGAGGTCAACTGAAGTACAGGTTAGAGTTAGATAGCACCAATTTTTCAAAGGCTTTGCTCAGTGTTTTTCTCAGCTATCCTCTCAAAACCAAAAATACCACCCAACACGGACAAGAAGATTCCAGACTCTACCAAATCATAACCATGCAAGGGGTTTTATGTTAAGTAGCTGCAAACCCCAAAACAAGCCAAAAGAATCTTTACTGTCATTTATTAAAACAGCAGCATAAGCTATTTGGAGAAGGTCTGTGTTTTGAATTACACCTGCACTGGACCTTGTAGAACTGCACCCCAGCTCCTGCCCCATGGGGTGTCCAGCCAGGATGGCTCCATTCCCTGAAGGTAGGACCCTCCTGAGCCGAGCACTGTAATTCCTGACCAGGTCTCTCTTGTCTGATCCCAGGCTATCAATTGCCTCTTGCAAGAAAATGCCTTTCCAAGCTCCTCCAGCTGCGGTTAATGCCTTTGGGACCAGTTCTTTGGCTACGCACCACAGCAGGTCCCTTTTGTATCTCAACTCTGCCATGTGTGCCAGAAAAGTTGTCCCCACAGACTCTTTAATAAGAACAAGCGATGACTCACTGAATTAGAGCACCCATAGTCCTAGTGGCTACAAATTTAGCACAGAACTGCAAAGTTTTCTGCTGAGCTTCAGCCTGCCCTTGATTTCCACCCAGCCTTGCAGAGAAGCACCCCAACCTGAGGGAGGAAGGATGCCTCACCCTGTGTCACCCATCACCCGCGTAGGCGAGCAGTGGGGAGGGCAGTGGGAGGAGGCCCCATGCAACCCCTGTAGCTTGGCAGGGAGGCCAGCCAGGCACCCAGGGGAAGGAAACAAAAAAAACCCCTCCCCTTGTTCACTGGTCAGATCACCAGGGCTGCTTGCAGCCACAAAAACTGCTGCTCTGCCCCCACAGCCTCAGCCCTGGAAGTGCTGCGGGGACAACTGCCCTCAAAGCCCTTCACTACCCTCGATGGAGGACCCATGGATAGAGGCCCTACCCTCTGGCAGGATCTCCTGCCCCCTTGCCCCCGGGTTTCTGCCACAGCGCTCAGCTGCTCATCAATTCCAGGCAAACATTTCCCTTTCCTCATCACACCCAAACCCCCTCTGCAGTCACTTCCCCAGCAAATTTGATTAGAGCTACATGTTTTCTCACATCCTCTAAATAAAGAGCGGCTTATTCACATCCACAGCTGCCCTCCTATACGTTTGTTTATCCAGCTATTTACATTGGCAAGCAGTCACCCTTGTAACCATTACAGACCAACCCTTGGCAAAACCAAACCAGCATGCTGTCCTGCAAACGGCCACAGCCCGCTCATCCTGCTGCAATAACCAGCTCTCACACACCCTCATTTAAACTGACATTTCTCCCAAGCTGTTTCATTATCCCGGCTGTCAGCCAGCAAGTCCTGCCCCCCTTTGGGAAAACGCAGCCTTCTTGATTGCCTCGTTCCTTTGACCCATGACAGGTCGGGTCCTGTTTGCATTCAGCCTCCCCTGGGTCATGTCAAACTAAAGGGGGGGTTCAGGGGGAGCCCTACAAGAGATGCAGCCTTTATATGCTAATAAATCCCAGGGCTGATAGCAGTGGGGTGCAGGCAGCGTTGCTGCAGGGCAGGTTTTTGGGCAGAAGCAGGTGCGTGAGGCCAAGAGGTACTGTGCACCTCGCTAACAGTCTTCAGCCAGGACATTCCAGCACCCCCGATGTGACCCCTTAACGACTTGCAGGATGCACTAATTAATACAGGGCTAATAAGTCAGCACGTGCCGGGCCATGCCGGCTATTAAGCCCGTGCTTCGAAGAGAAACTTCCTAAATTAGACCAGGGTTAAAAGTATTGGCAATGGGACGTTAATGTGTTTTGCTCACCGCTACTGCCGCCTGTGCTTGAATTTCCTGGACTAATCTACAGAAACCACCACCGATACAGCTCTTCAAAGTCTATCAGGAAATGAACGTGTGGTGGGTTTTGAACAACACCCACTCTACACTATTTATTAAGTTACCGGGGTGCTTTTCCAGAGACCAATTTTGCCAGTTTTGCTCTTTGTTTCAGCAGTGCTCCAATCAATTGAGAAATCAAGAGAGTCAACTCTGGGATCAAGGAATTACTTAGGCAAATGGAAAAGTGGAAAAGGACCTAAAAATCAACCAGAAAAAGGACCTGAAATTCTCCCTTAATCACTCTTTTGATACTATGATGATAAGAGGCTTATTTGTACCTTGGATATCTGAATTTTCTCATCCCTTTTGAGCAGTAAAAGCAAAGGCAGCAAAACAAAGAGAGTATCAAAACCAGGTATATGGCACGGTTATGCACAGATAAGCAAAAAGAAAATATAAGTGATAACAGGTGTGTTTGGCAGGGAGGGGACTGTTTTCACACTGCAGAGAAAAGCAATTAGAACTATCTAACATCCCAACCACTTTCAAAGGGCTGGTTTGTTTGATTTTTACATCTTGAAATAGTGGCAGGAGGGCCAAGACAAATTTTGCCAATGTTCAAAACCAGTTTTTGTGATGCTCACAACACTTTCCCGCAGGAAACAGAGGGCAGGTTGCTCTCAGTTGGCACGTACGCAGCAGGTCCCTACCGACACATGCAGCACCCGTGACGCGCCTCTTTCTCTCTCTCACCCAGAGAAGAGGCGAGAGATATTTTTTCCTAGATAATCTGAGGCTTCTTGGGGAAGCCCATGTATTATTCACTAAAAATTTTAACACTCGTTAAATTATTGCTAAAGGTCAACATTTAATATTCCCCACAAGAACAGATGTTTTGTCGCCCTTCTGAATAAATGTTTGTGGTAACATCTCTCTAAGCGCAGGTCGCTTCCCCGAAGAGGAAGAGCAAGTCAGTCGGGGCAGGGACCTGCCCTTCCCACTATTTTCCACCGTCAGCTTTAATTTTAGTGTTTTAACTCAGTCCTCAGTGCCTGCGGTCATAAAAAAAGTCCTCAGAATGACACAGCAATAGTGAGACTGGCTGGGGCACTCCGAGATTACTTTTCTTCAGAGGGGAAGGGGGACACCTCTTAAATATCAAAGAAAGGTTGTGGAACACCAGTTTTCAGTCTGAATTACCAGATGGAGTGAGTAAACTCCCCAGTTTCACATCAGCCACCACAGTCTTGAGGTCAGTAGCGCCGCAGATTTTACGCACAACGATGCAAAACACCTCAGGGTCAGACTTTTCTGGAGGAGGTTCCAGGAAAGCTGGACCGGGCCAGCAGCTATGGCCCCCTGTGGAAGAGCAGCCTGGTCCTGGGCAGTTTCTGCTCCCCAGAGCTATGGCTACAGGAGATATGTCCAGGCAGTTCTGCACAGATGTCACTCCACCTCTATTTTCACTCCTCATGCTGCCAAGCTGAAAACTTTTTCAGCTGCATAAATCTTAGAATTTCTTTTCTTGTTTTGTGGAGAGTGCCAAGATCCAGCATCCTTGCCCTAGGCGCTCCTTCCAAAGGAGCAGCAGAAGAAATACCTTGCATCTCCCAGGGGAAGGAATTAAGCTAGTATCTCACTGCAAGCATCCTTCAAGGTGATGCTGACAATAGTGTCTGCTGTTAATGCAGCTGCAATCGTTCATATATATCAGTGCGGGTATCCAGCTGGAGATATTCACAAGCATCGAACCCAAACTCCCCAACGCTGGCTCTAAAATGTATGGCCGGACTGCCTCCCGGTCATCAGTCTACACGCGTTGCCCACCTGAGCTATGAATATTTGCCGTCACCCCCCATCAACTACTCTTGCTCCTGCAAAAAGGTGTTCATTTAGAGTCAATGGGATCTATGCAGCAAATTTTCAGTATCTATTCCACCCTGTTGATAATGACTATAAATTACTTGGAGAAACCAGCTGTAAAATTGCTAAATTGCTGATGACACGAAACTGAAGGGAGTAGTAAATACAAAGCAACCACAAGAGAGATCCAGAGGGATTCGGATCACTTATGTAACTAGGCCAGTACACTGAAAATTAAATTTACTGTGGAGCAAACGTAAACTATTGCTCAGTTATTGGAAAACTGCAGAAGCAAAAACTCTGCACTTCTGAACTGAAGCACAAGAAAACAGGACCGTGAAATAGCAGCAGACACCTATCAAAAATCTCTCTTGAAGGGAGAAAACTAATCCAGCAGAGCCACTGCAGTGATGGGATCTGCATCAGCTGGGAACAGTGCAGCCCTGGCAGGGGGCTGAGCAATTTGCTGATCACACTCTTGCTCCAAGACTCTCTAGGGTAGGTATGGGAGCAGGTTGCAAACAGAAAACATCCTTTCTTAGCAGGCAGCATTGCTGTTTGATTGCAGGCACTGCCAAAGGCAAAAGGAGCTGCTCGGGGATGGGATGAGAAGCTCCCAGACTTGCTGGTCATGCCTGTGGCAGCTGGAGCAGGACCCCAAACACCTGAGTCCAATGAAAGCTCTGAACTGAGAAATGCACTGAGGCAAGGAAATGCATGGAGGGGTTGTGGATATCAATATCCTCTTCCCACATTACCTAAGAAAGGACTAATTTGTCTCAAAAAGGCATGCAAAATCACCTGTATGTTACTTCATGCACCTGTGAAACCTGTGACAGCCCAGAGGCTGGAGTTCAGGGAGAACTGGAGCACAACGCAGCAGTAGGAAAGGGGGATGCTGATGGGGGAGAAGCCAGTGGCCAAATCTGGTCTTTTCCAAGCCTGACATTTTTCCAAGGCTTTGCACTTCACTGAATTTGTGCAGATACTTTCAAGGACAGGGAGGAGGTGTGCCTGCCACTGGGCAGGTTCTCTGTCAGACCCCAAATTCCTACTCCCAAAATATCTCACCTGGGCCCCTTAATCTTGCTCTTGGACATATCTGAACTATTTTTAAATCCCCCCCACTCTAAAATTAAAATAAAATACGCAAAAGCATAGTTTTTGCTGAACTTCTTGGGAAATTTCAGCACAGGGATTTACAGTTTGGCAACACGACTAACAGCCAATAAAGTCCCAAAGTGCAAGACTTGGAGAGATTGCTACCTGCACTCCATATTAGACATATATTTTAAAACCACAAGAGCAGAGACAGGACCCCCACTGTAAAGCATGTAAGAACTATCTAGCAGCTACAGAGAAAGATGTGCTTCACTTTAACATAACAGATTACCGGGTTGATGTTCCTGCCTTCTGCAGCAAGCATAACCTGATGCTACAGCAAAAAAGTCTTCAGGCTTCAGTGCTGCCAGGTCCTGAGCAACCCTGTAAGGTGCTGGGTGTTCCCGCCTCCCCACACCTTCACAGGGTGCCCAAAGATGCTCGATGCTTCCTTGGCCACCTGAGGGACCAAGGCACCCAGGCGGTTGTGCAATGCGGCAAACCATTTCTCCTCATGCCCGGGGAAGCAGTTATATCCTGGAGCATGAAATTTGTTTAGCTCTATTTTCATATGCATAACAGAATATCTGACATAAAATTATATAATCCCTAAAAAATAATTTTAAAAATCTGATACTTGACTCAACAGCATCAAACAAGCATTAGAGAAGAGAGGAAATTTAAGGAAGAGATTAATTTTTAAGTGGAAAACACAGAATGGCCTCAAAAAGTAAAACCATTATGATAAAGAACAATATTGAAAAGGTAATTAAAAATGTTATTAGACATAATTTCAGGAGAACAGAAAATGAAAAAAATAATCAGCGTTGATAAGCCAAATCTCCCACTCTCAGATGTTCTTTCACACACGAAATTTTATTGTCTGTAAATCCGTACCACATTTTGCAGTACAGAACAGAAAAGCTCAGAGGTTTTTTTTCATTTTCTATTTTCTTTTCAGAAATGTAATATGGTTAGCTGACTGTATTAGCTTAATCATAGCCTTTTGATGCAAACAGGAATTTCCCAAATGTCTCTTTCCTTCTTTACTCAGGCTGTGCCCTTCCATGGCAACCTGCTCTTCCAGGGCAGGGATACTCATGGCTCCCTGGTCCTCTGGGTCCCTTTTTGAACCCATGGTGACCCTCAGCTCTGTTTGAGGGAGGGAATGAGGTTTCCAAAATGTTGACTTTCTCCGAAATGAATGAAAATTGACAACGAGATGCAGGGTCAGAAGGAGCCAGTGGCCACGCTGCCTCTCGCCTGCCTGCAGCCAGGGAGAGCGGCAGGGGCTGGAAGGAGCCTGGGGACACAGGGACAAACAGGGGGCATAGGAGGCTTGGCAGGGAGGGATTTGGGATTTCCGTGCTTGGGTGACACAGGCACACACAAATCCATTAAGAAAGCTGCTTTTAACAGCTAATGACGAATCACTCGCTTTCCATCCGAGGCTTTGCTGGTTTTTCTCCTTCTGCCTGATTTTAGCTCCTAACTCCACACCAAGGCTTCTGCCCCATGACCCCACTGAATCATGATGCTAAATTGGGAGGTCTCCCAAAATGCATTTTGTCTTGCAGTGCCTATTTCAGGATTTCTACCAGCAGTGCCCAGTGGAGATAAACAACCCAGTGAGCAGATAAAGAAACTGACGGGTTTGGGTTTTTTTTTTTCCCTTTCCTCCCCTCCCGATGAGATTTCAAAACAGACATCAGTTCATGAATAAAGAAAAGGTTGTTTTGGTTTTGTTTCTAGGATAACAAAGTTCTGTGTATTTTTAGTGACAAGGAAAATAGATACAAAAGAAAAGTAATGAAAGCAGCACGTACACCAAAATTTCAATTTTCGTGAGCTCCATCGCCTCCAAGCTATGGCTGCATCTTCCCACGTACTCACAAATGGAACAACTGGTTCTTCCTGGGTGCCAATGCAGCTGATTTTAAGTCATACTGAAGTCAGTGGGACAAAGGCACACGCTTAAATGCTAAATTTGGACAGCTTGGACTCTGAAGGACCTTTACTCAGCCCAGGGCCTCCTTTCAGAGGAAAAAAAAATAAAATTAATCAAAATCAAAGGACTATAATAAGACCATGAGATCTCAGACTGCCACAGCAGCTGATGGGGATTTAAAGCCTCTGGAGAGGAGGAATAAAGCGATAGTAGGAGAGGGTTAACATCCGTAGAAAAGCTTGAAAAGTGGCAATCAGAATAACTGCATTTGGCTGAGAAATGCTACAGGTGACGAGCTTCAGCTTCTACAGCAGCAGTGTTTGCATTTCATGCAACATGCAGGTAACTGGGTCTTGGTTCAATGCAGCTTACAATGAAATCAGAGAGAAAGGCGAGATGGATGGTAATTGCCACAGGTAAGAAGTCTCGGTGTAGCTATGAACATCCTGGGTCAATACTGATACACGCTGATCTGTATGGTTTCTGACACTAACTCTTGTGTTTGCTGAACCTGAATTACTGCCATCTCTCACCCATTTGTTCTCCCCCAGAAGGAGCAGCAAGCAGGAAGACACCTTTGCTAGGGCAGGGCTGGTTTGTTCAAACGCACAGGGCTACACATCCTCATGTGAGTTCCAAATTGACCCTACAGCACAGGACAAGCTCACAACTCTTCCACAGAGCAAGCTTTAGCATGGTAGGTAGCAACAAAACAAAAAGTCTACCTCAACAAATAATTTTGTGTTTAGTATGATAGCTAACACCTTTTCTTTCCAGTCAGATGTCTACTCAAAAACTGTCCTTACCAAAGGCCTGACCTTACCAGAGCTGAGTGCATCCAGTTTCAAGTGAAGTCAATACCTACCTTGTCGGCAACTTTAGTTTAGCAGCACATTAAAGATGCTTGTGTTTCCTCAGTGAAGAGGCAAGACCCCTGTGAGAAGAGCTGGTGGACGGGTTTCTGAGGGAGGAACATTCATTTCTGTAAGCAGACTGCACTTCCAAGAAAACAGCACCTAAGAAAATCTGTGCACATGTTTGGACAGAGCATGGCTCCTTCCTCTGCTTCCAAGCCCATAAAGACCTCTTTAGCTCTTTCAGACGGTGGCATGCTTCTGGGAGCCACGCTTACAGAAGAAAACAAAATGCTCAAAAAGTATAAATGGAACCATTAATTTCTCTGTCACTAGCATTTTCCTCACCCCCAATCAAGTCAATGTCTCAGTAACTATTTATTTATACCCATGGCACCCAAGGATTCATTCCAGAGACATCAGAAATAACTTCTTGCAAACAGCTCACATTTCTCCATGGACCACCACCAGGTCAGCCCAGCTTGAGGGTCTTTAAAGACCTGCTCAGCTCCTGAATTGGGAACTAACACCTCATGCTCCAGCTTTAGGTGCCACTGGAAACGTTGCCTTCAGTACTCTGGGTTCCCTTTACCATTTAAAAACCCACTTTGAAATGATCTAAATGTGCAAAAGTTGAAGAGTTACACTTTTGGAGGAACATCCCTCAAGCTGTGACTCAGGGAAGCGGGTACCAAGCTCCAGCTGCCACCACTGGGACTCCAGCGCGCACCTCAAATCCAGCAGACTCTCAGGTGCTTCCTCCACACTGGGACCTGGGCTTAAAATCATCTCTGGCACTGAGCCACCCATGGGGGTGCCCACCGGCTGTGCCCAACAGAGCACCATCACTCTGCGAAAGGCAGTCCCTGCCACCAGAAGCTTGCAGCATCTACAGGGGAGGTCCCATGGCCCTTCCCAAAGCAATCTTCGTCTTTTTCCCCATTAATTCCATCTATTTTTTTCCATTGCTGCTGCATTCATCACTATTTATGTCCCATCTGACTGCAAATAATTGATCCCTGCCCGCTCTAAAACTGTTCTTTATGTATTTATAGATATTATGTCTCTCCTCAATCGTCTGTCTCTTTGCACAGAGCTCATCCTCAGCCTTTTCTATTATAAGCCTTCTGCTTCCAAGCATTTTCTTTTTTTTTTTCTTTGTTATTTTTGGTTGATCCCTTCTGACTATTTTCTAGTATATCCATTTAGATTAACAATGGCACCCAAAAGTAAATACAGCACAGGAAGCAGTAATGGCAGCAGAGCTTAATAAATTACCCTGCTTTGCTACTCACTAGCAACCAGTGACTCTGGATGCTCTAAGGGAACTGGGAGAGGCTTGGCTTTCAAAAAGCACAGTACACCACCCTGTAGAAGTACAGGGGTTTTTTTCCCCACAAGCAGTACCAGTATCAAGGATCACTTCTGAAATAAAAACCAGGAAAAAAACCCAGCGTATTTTCCACAGCCAGAGCTGGAGGTTCAAACCTCAGTCCTTTCTGAGAAGCACACTGCAGGAACACTCAGGTAACCCATCCTGAGCCCCTGACTCTGGGCCACTAACTCTGTACTTAACGTGCCTTTATACACCGTAGATTTAAATATCCCTTCCTGTCTAAATCATCCTGTGTCTTTGCACACTCCTTTTTCATCACTTTTGAGCCATTTGTCCAATTGCTCCATAATAGACTTCATAGAATCACAGAATGGTTTGGGTTGGAAGGGACCTTACAGACCATCTAGTTCCAACCCCTGCCACGAGCAGGGACACCTCCCATCAGACCAGGTTGCCCAAAGCCCTGTCCGACCAGGGTGGGGGCATCCACAGCTTCCACAGGCAACCTCACCAGTGCCTCACTACCCTCACAGTCAAGAATCTTCCTAATGTCTAGTCTAAGTCTACCCTCTTCCAGCTTAAAAACATTTCCCCTTGTTCTATTGCTACCTTCACTTCAAACAAAACCAATGAGCACCTTTTTAACTTATAAAAACACATTTTGTAGCACAAAGGCCCTTTCCAGGGCTCCCCACATAACCCAGGGATAACTCACAATTCTGAGCGCACTTAAGACCAACCCTGTTCAATGAAGTTTTCCTCCACTAAACACACTTACTAAGAAGTACCAGCACACCTCCAAAATCACAACATAGGCTGCGGATAATATGTACTTCTAAATCAGAAAGCATCATGCTAAGGACCAGATTCTCTTGCAGTGAAGCAATGGATGCTGTAAGCACATACCACACAGACCTACTACTGCAGTGAGACTCTGGAGGACCTCAACACTGCACAAAAGCTCAAGCCACAAGTACCAGGGAACCCCTCCATTTGCCAACAGGAGGTAGGACCTCTTTGTCCACCCAGATGAGATGCTACCAATGGCTACCGCACACAGCCTCAGCCAAAAAGTTGTATTCACATGCCTTCCCCAGAACCAACGCCATTTTGTCCACCTTAAACCGATGAATCCCAAGAAGTGGTGCTTGTGGTGGCTAATCCCAAGCTTGACAGCCCTGTCCCTCGGGGCTGTTGTGACATTTTGCTCAGACATGAGGTGGAGGACAACCTGACCCAGACACAGCAGGCAATGCCAACCCCATCTCAGAGCAACCCTGCAACTCACAAACTCAAAAGTGCCAAAGTTTGCACTGAATATTCAAGACACCTAAAGGAACTGCAGTGAAGAAAGGCTTATTAAGGACACATTTTCCAAACTGCTGCTCACCGAGTCTCCCCTTTAAATGAACACTGCGGATAAACTACTATTTTCTGTACTGTATTGCCTGAAATGCACTTTTCCCACAACTTACTCTGTGTATTTTTAGCTATCGCGACAGGTAGAAAATGCTGACCTCCTTTGGCAGACACATCTCTGTCATTTTTACTGCCAATGGTCTTGTTTGTTTGAAATAGGACGAACCCTAGGTAACAGCACTTAATTATAGTGCTGTATGGTAACCTGGCGTCTCATGTGATTTCTGTATTTGAAGACTCAAGACATCAGCTTGAATAGCAGGCTGTTAGCCTTCAGATAATAAATGTATTTTATGTCTTTGATTACCAGCTACTGCTGCTTCTTACTTAAGGATTTGGGAGAAAAAGGGAGTCCATGCCAAACACACACACACACACACATATATATACACAACAAGAACATCAAGCTGTACTTTGATATTTCAAATAAGAGTTTAAATGGTATGCGAATCCTTCCATCAGCTGTCTCCACAAGCATCAATTTATCGCTGACATACGAAGGGGTAATGGGAACCCGCGTCTTTGGGTGGTGTGGTGAACAAAAGCTTCTGCACAGGTCTGGTCCTGGGCCCGCCCAAGTCAGCCAGGTCTCCACAGCCTCTCCAGGCTGGGACCAACCTCAAATCCAATCAGCAGACACAGTACAAGAAGAACTGCCATATCCCTTCATGTATTTTCTCCGTGACCTGGAAGACTCGCTTGAATAAAGTAGGTGATACTCCAGTACATCTTTGATCAGTTAACCCACAGGCAAAACTTATGTTTTAGGGGCGACTGCGGCAACAGCATCGGGATGCTAAGGCTAATTATTTAAATAAAAGACTGTTTGAACTGCATGTATAGCAAAATGTGAAGTTGAAGTTTAATAGCTTCTCCAACACCTTTCCCAATGTGCTGTCATCACCTGGCCAAAGCTCCTCTGACACATACAACCAGCACCTGGGGCCAGGGGCTCAGATCTGCCGACCACATAGGTTTAAACTTCATCTGCCAGCCGCTGTCCTTCCCCCTAATGTGCAACTGGCTGAAAAAGCCTAATGTATACATTTTCAAACCATAACTCATTTTATTTGCTGTCAAGTTTCTGAGCCTCTGGAGCACACATGCTTCTTATTTTTGAGCTCCTTTGTGCAGCCATGGCATGCAAAAACTGACATGTGTGCAGTGGGGGTGGATTTTGAGGGAAAG
>NW_010168671.1:42815-64386 GCF_000695765.1 Mesitornis unicolor
ATGCAGCAATTCTGCTGAAATCCCACTGTAGTACCTGGGGCTTTGCAGGGAGTAAGGAAACAGTCCCTGAAACACTAGCAATGAAAATCACAGCAGCAGGCAATAGCATCACTATTCAAGATGCACAAAAGCACCAACATCCGGATCTCAGTAAACTGCAGGTCTATGATCATCACCACCACACAGCACTGAAAAAAGGAAAAAACCCTGAAGGTTATACACCAACAGCAGCATGCTTTCAATGCTGCTTTCTTCTGCCAAAAAGGAAAGCAGGTTTAAAATCCACAGTCAAAGACAGATTCTGTGGTCCTGTTCTCAGTCACACCAGTTCTGTCCCCAGCACCATGTGAGCTGATTTGAAGCAGAACAATGTCGAACCCTTCCATTTGTCTTGCTATTTCTTCCTTCTCCAAACTCTCCCTCGAGAGGCCAGGAATAACTGGTTAATCAAAAACACTCTGTGGTTTGGGATAAAAAAAATGCTAACAGCAATTTTTTTTATGAATCTAGCATGTCTGCTTGCAATCCACAATAAGCCCACTTTAGTTACATGACGATACCACCCTGCTTTGGGTGGATGAATGACTCGTGTTTTCCTGATTACGTTAAAGTTATCAGCTGATATTCTAGAAATAAAAGAAGCATTTAAATCCTTCCTACCCGATTCCTTTAAAACACCACTGTATTAAGGGTTACATCATTAAATAAACAGTTCTCATGGCCCCAGCTAACCAATGCTTTCCACTGAAAAATTTTGGGTTTTTTGTTTTGTTTTTCAAGGCAAGTATTTAACTGTTAGCTCCTTCGTTTATCCTTGGTTTTGAGAAAAGTCCTTTTGAGTTATCAGATTAATAACGTTGCAACTCTAACTTAAATTTTCACGGGAAAATTATTTACATGCTTCCATTGTTGAAGACTGATGGAAGATAGGAACCCACCGCTCTTTCAGAGCTGCTGAATATGCACAACCTCCTAGAACTGCTCTACTTGATTATATACCAATTTATGCTTATACAAAACATAATATGAATGTATCTTTGCCTTAAAGGCAATAATCTGTTGCCCATATATATACTTCATTCTGTTACTGAATGCCTCCCCTAATGAATAATTGCAATAATTAATTTTTACAAAAACATTCTGGAAAATTCTCAGGCCATTTTTAACCAGAGAATTTTGCCATTACATTTGCTACATATAAATGCTGCAAAAAGAAATACTCTTCAGTTTTCCAAATTACTACTAAATGCTTTGTAAAGCATTGCAGTGCCTAACTTCTTGCCTGCCCCTTTGGGCAATGTATTTCTGTAACCTCCACAGCCTTTACACAAAAGAAAGCAAACTACTGAAGTTCCCACTAACTGGTAAAGGGGCATCCTAAACCCATTTTTAAAAAGGGAAAAAAGAAAGACCCAGGGAACTACACGTTGGTCAATCTCACCTCTGTGCCTGGCAAGGTCATGGAGCAGATCCTCCTGGAAACTGTGCTAAGGCACAGGGAAGCTAAGGAGGTCAATGGTGACAGACAATATGGCTTCACTAAGGGCAAATCATGCCTGACAAATTTGGTGGCCTTCTACAATGGGGTTGCAGCATTGGTGGATAAGGGAAGAGCAACTGATGTCATCTACCTGGACCTGTGCAAAGCATCTGACACTGTCCTGCACAACAACGGCCTGATGTCCAAGCGGAGACCAGTGACAAGTGGTGCTCCTCAGCGGTTGGTATTGGGCTGGAGCACCTCTCCTATGAAGAAAGGCTGAGAGCATTAGGGCTGTTCAGCCTGGAGAAGAGAAGGCTCCAGGGAGTCCTTATAGCAGTCTCCCAGTACCTGAAGGGGGCCTACAAAAAATTTTTACAGGGTCATGTAGTGATAGGACATGGGGTAATGGTTTTAAACTGGAAGAGGGTAGATTTAGATTAGGTATTAGGAGGAAATTCTTTACTGTGAGGGTGGTGAGACACTGGCACATGTTTCCCAGGGAAGCGGTGGATGCCCGTACGCTGGAAGTGTTCAAGACCAGGTTGGACAGGGCTTTGGGCAACCTGGTCTGGTGGGAGGACACCCTCCCTATGGAAGGGGGTTGGACCAGATGATCTTTAAGGTCCCTTCTAATACTGACCATTCTGTGATTGTGTGATTTTATTCCTGCAGGAAGTAAACCAAGGAATTCTATACAGGATTCTCCTTACTTTGAGAGTTTCCATCCATTCAACATTCATGAAAACCTCATTATTTATTACTTCTTTTTCAAGGAAGGACTTTCCTGATGTACTGTTTTAGAGGAAAAACAACAAATAGAATATTTAAGATCAGTAAAGTTGCTTTACACACAAAACTCAAATTGATTTTATTAGGCTACAACCCAAGGAAATTACTGTATTGGGGAAAAACCCAACAATGACACAAGTGCTACTGGCAACCAGATCTGCAGTAGGTAATTTTTGGAAAAGAACAGATCCTCCAGAAGAAATGGCATGGAAAAATACAAGTATGGGAAATACTTTCTTAAGGGAAAATAAAGAATTGACAGGCAGTTGTAAAGTTGAATCTTGCTGACTTTCATAATGTATGGTTTAAAATTTTTTTCAGAATGTGAACAAAATACATGTGTAGTAGGAAACATTGAATACAAATTACATTTTTAGAGGTAGCAAACATGATTATTACAAATTAAAAAAAAAAAACTATGCTTAAATTAAAATTTCTCGTGAGCTACAAATGGTCTAGCCCAAACTTTCACAATGCCTTATTTTTTTTGGCTTTCTGACAAATTCTCATATTCTCTCTCCTCATCAAGCATGGTTTTCCTTCTACCTCCTTGCCTGAGAGTCATCTCACACAGCTACCACATAAGTGGTAGCCAACATCCTTCCACGTGGATTTATACATATTATTCCTGACATAAATGATCAAGACAACATTCAAGTCCTCTGCCATCATTCCCTCTTACTTCTTCCCATCCTTTGGTCTGCCTTCCTGCATCCCTCTTCTTTGTGCTCCAAACTTCTTCCACCTGCTCTTACCATATCATCAGCCACTTGTTGCAACTCCATCATCTTAACTTGAAAGTTGACAAAAAAATGGTACAGATGCAAGCTCTCACTTTGTCTTTTGTCTCTCAATAAAGCACAAGGGCAAAGGGGGAACTGAAGATGAGACCAGTAGGTAGCCATGTGGAAGAATGAGCTTCGAGTGCTGCCCACCTGCAGGTTTCCCATGCAATACCTGAGAGACTGCCTAGTACCTGAGCTCTGCATCTGTCCAGCACATCCTAACAGCAGCTTCCTCCTCCAAAAGGTTACTTTGCAGCTGAGAGTAACATCTTCCATGATGAAAAAGCACTAAGTCTTGATCAAAGTCAAAACTGCTGTGCCCATGCTGAAATGAGCCATTTGCATGACCTTCCTCCAAAGCACCATCAACATGGGGCCGTCTGACTTCTTGGGGTTTTGCAGGTGGGACAGCTCACATTAAACTCCAGCACTACCACACAGGCATTACCTCTCCCTCGGCTCCACAAACCAGACAGAGCACACATTCAACCATGCAGCACACGTAGCTCTGAACCCATTCCTGGTGTCTGCAACCCAGCAGAAGGCCATTGCAGGCAGAGAAAGGACTCACGTCAGCAGAGCTCTGCTGAGCAACCTTGTATGAGGAGCGCTATACCACAGACTATAATTTAAAGCAAATTTTGGCCAGAGGTGGCTCAAGCCATTCTCCCATCCACATACACTGAGCAAATCCTGGCTACCACCCTGCAACACCAACACTCAGGTGTTCCTCTTCAAAGTGCTTCCCAAGCACTCACCCATTAATCCTGCCAGAACTTCTGAGAAGTAGACACCTCTGTTATCCCCAAATTGCTGTCTAGGAAGCCAAGGGAGGGAGCTAAAGGCTTGAATATTTAAGGAGACTGTGAGGCATTAAGGGCAGCTTTCAGCAACCTTGAATTCCCAGGTTCCTGTACCTAAACTCTGATGGCCCTGAAGGTTTCTGGAGGGCATCTCAGAAGGGGTTAGTGAAGGACAAGGCAACCGCAGGCACCTCAGTGAAGTTAAGCATCAACATGGTCTTCAATGTCCAATTCCCATCCTGCTTTTGGCCTCCCCTTAGGCTCCTTTGAAAACCCCAGTGCTGGAGATGTCCTCACAGGGATGCAAGGATCAAACTTCTGAATGAGAAAACCCTAAACTCAGCCTTGCGGTCAGAACCACACGGGTATCCCCTCTCTCTGCAGTGTCATACTGCAAAAAACAACACAAACCCAGGCCTCCATGGGACAGACACAATAACGCACCAACATCAAACAACCAGGTGAGCAGACACCTGTATGAACTCATACCAGTAAATACCGGTTGCACATCTTCAGGATTTTAACCAAAGCAAGAATACGAAAGCTCCTCCCATGGACTGAACAGTTCACCTGTGCCAGCCAAAACAGGTCAATGAAGCATTTATTTGCTGAGCAGCAACACAGGTTCTTTTTCCTGTTCTTGCTGTTCAACACCCTTGACTGGACAGCCCTTGAGCAAAGTGACCTAAATCTGAAGTTAGTCTTGCCTCCAGCCAGGTGTCGGACTAGATGCTCTCCAGCAGTCTGCTCCAACCTCAATTCTCTGACTCACTGCCATGGCACTGGGATGCTTTTGGCACCGGTGATTCGCAAGGCTCAGACTGTAATGCTAAATAAAAACCATGCACCCATCCACAGCCCACTCCTCCCTTCATGCTCCTTTCTGGTCTTGAGCTGCTGAGCCTGTGTTCCCCTTAAGCTGCTATAGGGAATCACTTGTTCAGGCGACTCTGCACCCAGGGATCCACATCTGAAGGCAATCCAACCCCTCCAAGGGTTGGCTTAAATCACCATTAGGTGAAAAGCCAGTAAAATTATGTATTTTGGAGAACAAAAACGCGTGCAATGCAAACCCAGGGAGCTGAAGTAGCTTCAGGCAACATGGTTGACAGGCGGGCAGCTGACTGGAGAGCACATAGCTAGGAGGAAGGCAAGAGGAGCCAGGGCAGAGAAGTGGGAACAATAAGGAGACAAAAGGAGAGCAGGGAAGAGAATAAAGGAAGCTGAGAGGATTTTCCTTGGTCACTAAGCAGAGTAAGCCAGATTGCAAACTGGTCAGACTGGTCTCCACCTGCAGAGTTGGCCATGCTGGGGATGGATGAAACACAAGCACCGGTGATGCAGCTCCAGGAAGGAAAGCTGCTGGAGCAACTGATGTGTTGCCAGGACTCACACCCAGATGCTGACAACGCTGTGAAACACCCAGTACCATTTTTAACCCGTTCTTATTTACAGTGTTTCTACAAGTATTTAAGCTCCCGTGCCCAGTTTTGAGAAGTCTCAGCAGTGAGCACGATACACAATTTTTTACAGCAAAGAAAAAGCAAGCGAGATTGATGATCTTTGGTCTAACCTTTCCCTCAGGCTGCGCTCATCACTGCCGGCACATACAGATCCAGCACACGCGAGGCTAGAAGATCTACTGCAACAAGTTTCCTCTAGTCCTGCACTAGTTTAGTGTTTCCAAGCAGCCTCTGTGCCTAGTGACACGCAAGAGTACTCGTCTTCTCGTGTCGCACATAACACGGCAGGCAGCCGCTCCTTAAAGCGGTGTACTTAAACACAGCTGATGTGGAACAAGCACCATCCTGTACAACGTTAGACTGGAAGAACTACCAGAGTCTTTTAGCACAAATCCAGAAATGATACAGCTCTTTCTGCCTCCATACACTAATTGCACTGAAATTGCATCCAATGAGTCCATGCATATTTAATCAGGTCTGGGGCTGCTGAACATACTGCTATTGCATGGGGTGCTATCAGCCAGAACCATAAATTATTAACTTCGCCAACTAAACTTCTGCTGAATAATTTTAGGTTGGCGCTGTGTTGTTTGACTGAGGCAAAGCTTGCTTTGCGTATCCCTTTATCATTAATATTCTTCCTGGGTTTCCTGCGGCACCAAAGTGCTGGGAAGGGTCACTGCTTAGTTTGAGATGAGGCCTCCAGGGAGGACGCGGTGCCTCAGACAGACTGTATTATATGCCATCGCTGAATATTTTCCTAAGCAAAGCACCTCCTCTTGGGTCATGTCTAATCTCATCACCAATTATACCTCTTTGTTAAGGCCAAAGAACATATCTGGTAGTCATCTTTATTAGGCAAAGATTAATAAATAGACATGATCCTGCTTTTCAACCTTCCAAGTAACATGTGAAGCACAGCTTAGCGCTGAGAAAAAACACGGGGAACAGATTTAGAAGCCAGCACAGCCCTCCCATCCAGTAAACAAACCTTCACATTACATAAAATGAGGTTTTGACAGCTCTGCTTTGCTCCAGGTACTCTCCACCCAGCTCACAACCCACAGCCTGTGGCAGGCGTGTACAGCTGAGCACACCAGCTTCATCCCTGCTGTGGCAGGCAGTGCCGGGCTCGATCACCACCTCCACTGCCAGCTTCCCGAGCTGCCCCCACTACCATGTCCCATTTCCTTCCGTCCCTCTTGCCTCCATCCCACCAAACAGCACCCGGCTTCTGCAGGTGCTTGGCGGGCATTCGCAAGCAGGGTGACGGCAGCAGGTACAGCAAGACAGCCGCACAGCGCATCTGTGGAGCAGGGATGCTCAGGGCCACGATCACCTCCCATTTACACTTTGCCTTGTGGGGAGCAAAATGGATCTCTGCTGGTGCTCGCAAGAGGTATTATAAAATATACATGTAAAAATAAGATACATAACAAGTGGCCATGTGTGGGTATAGGAGGCATGCTACCCAGAAGTGATTAGGAGCAGAGTTGTCAAGCTCTTCTTCCCACACTTTTCTCTAGGGACAGAGGGGTTACAGCCATCAACCCATTTGCTAAACATTTTTGGTTTTTTTCCCAACTGCATCAAGATTTATTCCAGCCTGCCAGCCCGCAACTACATGCATTTTGAGATTCTCAAAATAAATGCACTGTAGAGGTACAAACTATCTCTATCCAACCTCAATGATTACTAATGCTAATTACTCACTAACATGAAACACTCCCCACGGATGCAAAACATGTATCTTTAGCTGCCAGCCTGCGCAACAGCTGGTGGAGCTGAACATGGCAGGCGTCTGCTTACCGGGGGGTTTTCCTGACAGGGAGGCAGCCTTAGAGCGAGGGTCTCACACCTAGCATTACAAATCAGTAGACCTTGGGGAGAAAAATGGAAATTCTGAACCATGGACAAAAGCCCAGATTGTATGCAGACCAGTGTTTGCTAAGGTGCCATTTATTGAGCACAGCAGTTTCGTCTCATAGTTGCTGTACCTCCCGCTAAAACAGGCACTCTTTACAAAAAAAAAAAAGTGAAGGCAATGAATGTTGTCAGCTCTGTTAAGTACAAAAGCACTGTTCAACCTGCTGCTCGGTGAACTGAGCTCAGTTGAAGTCCCATGGAAATCGGCAGCCTGGACCATATTTCCCCATGCGCATTCCCATCACAAGGTTTACATGTCATTTGTGTCCAAATTTCAAGGAAACCAGTCAAAGGAACCACCCTAGCTCAGCTGATGCAAATCTCCTGGCCTGGGCAGCCCGCAGTCAGCCCTGGAACATTTACAAGCAAATTTAACTGGTTTGAAGTCACATTTTTGGTTAAACAGTTGTAACTTGGCGTAGGACCAGCTCCCAGCCCTGTATCCAAGTGATCCCACTGACCTTGGTGGAAATCCCACGCAGAAGCCCACCAGCCCAACCCTGGCCCTGGGGAAGTCCCACATAAGGGGCTGCTTCCAGCTGAGCTACTGCTACACTAACTCACTCAGCCTGCAGGCTGCAGCAGAAGCAAAGTAGGCAAGAAGAGCATAAAAACACATTTCTGGCACCCGGCAGCTTACCGAAAGGGATCTCATCGATTAGCACCACCCACACAGGCTCACACCACTGTGTTTGGCAAGGAGGGAGATTTTTTGAAGGCTGGTTGTGGTCCTGGGGCGCGACAGCTGCCCCCCATGCTGTGGATGGTGGCCACAGAGCCCTAGCACTGCCCAAGGGACAATGCAGAGGAAGGAAGGGTGACATGGGGCATGGGAAGGCCGAGAGCAGCACAGCGGGCTCCCAGGGGAAGAGGGCGCATTCCCATCTCCTGGCCCTCTCTGCAGCAATTTGGGATGCAAATGAGGTCTGATGGGGCGTGAGAAGAAAAGGTACTGAAGGAAGAGACACCAAGCAGCAAACTGCTGTAGGGTCTCACTGACCAACCCAACTGCTGTCCTGAAGCTTGCACAGATGAAGGCCACCAGTGCCAGCTGCAACATTTCTCCAGCTGCTTCCTGCCTCTGGGATATCACCCTGCTGTGAACTAAGTTGCGATATGGCACCTCAAGAACCACTCTGAAATAAATGAACTTCTCTACCATAGGATTTGGTGACAGCCCTGTGTCCTTGCCAGCAGCCACTGCTTATGCTGCATGTCCCTTAATACCCATGTGCTGTGACACAAGAGCATGTATGCTCAAGTACTGCTGCACCAGACATCAGATTTCACGAGGTCATCACTGAACACAGATGCGTAATCTGCACCACTAGCTACTGCCATATTTTGCACACAGATAAAATATGTTCACAAACTCTCAGCCAAAACAAAAAATCAGCATTTTGGAAAGAGGAAGCCAAAGAGGGTGAAGGTCAAAGAGCAGGCAGGAGCCCCAGAGGAGGTGAGCAATGAGAAGGTGTTTAACTGGAAGTACAGGAAGGATAAGCAGAGGGCTCAGTGAGGAAGTCAAGAGGGGCCATCATGGCAGAAAACGCTATGCCAAGAGAAGACGGTAGCGAAGACTCACACTGTACAGGTTTGGCTCCTGATACTGAAACACAGCACACATTCAAGTCACTCTTGGATGGAGGAAGGGTAGGGTCTGAGATGACCACAAGCAAGGAGAAGTGCAAAAAGTGAGCTGAAGCAATCAAAGTACAATTGGTTTAATTTTCAAATACAACTGTGAAATCAAAGCACCTCCCATTCAGGCATGTGGTGAGAAGCAACCCCAAGCTTGCTCATGTGGTTCATGAGGTCACCAGAAGCCCCAACACAATTACATCCTTCTTTCAGAGCTACCTGCTACTGTAACACACCACATCTTCTTTTCTCTTGGCTCATAAGTACCAGTATTTTAAAAGGCCTACAACCACACTGTTACTCTGACAGCTTTAGAGAACAAAAAACAACAGGAGAGAGAGGGACGATTGCCCAGCTAACAAGCTTGTCTCCAAAACACAGGTTTACAACACAGAGCCCAGTTTCTGCCCTGACGTGTCTGTGCTCTTACACAGATTTCTTTGGAGTACTGTGGTGTAGAAGTGGTGATGATTTACCTCACAGCATTACACTTTTATATAGAGGATGTCCTCTTGCCATTTTTTAAGAGAAAGGTCTGCTGCTTCAGTAGCCAAAGGCTAAGCCAGATAAATGCAAAGTCCTGAAATAAATATATTGGACAGATAGGACATTAGGTACCCACGGGAGGCACCAAGAAGGACCCTCATGGTAACATATGAGGGCAGCAGTCAGGACCCAACAAAAAGCCTTTGCAACAGAAAAACGAGGCAAGGATGAACGCTTGGTTCAGAGCACGACCACTGTCTTAAAAGGGAAGGGTTAAATTCACATAGATAATGAGCTCACCCTGCAACTTACCCTGAGGATTTTGTTCAGGCAAATGCCTATCACCAGTGCAAACTTCATGATCTGGCCAAAAGACAGCTTATGAAGAGATTAAAAGGTTTGATTTGAGAACGTTTTAATGAGAGCATTGATTGAGCTTACTTAATTTAGAAGAACAGAAGCAAGCCTACCCTCACAAGACTTAAAGGCTGAAACCCAAAAGTCTATATAGAAGAACATACCAGAACTGGAAAGAATAGGCAAAAGAGTGGAGAAATCATTTATGGTTACTTGGGATATGTGTAACTATTTCCCACTACTGCCGGAGGGCTGTGAAACCACAGAAGAGGGGGAAGCCAGCTGGAGAAGTGGGACAAAACCATGCTTGGAAGAGCATGCAAGTACATGGTACAAGCTGCAGAAAAACTACACCTCTCCTAAGCTGCTGCTTCATTTCCCAATAGGTATTTGCCTCTGCTAAGCACCATACAACGATATTTGGGTTCCCCAAAAAGAGTAAGGGGGAAGATGGGGGAGCAGAGAGGTGTATTTCTTTATTATGGCTGAGAAAGGGGACAGAGGGAAGTTAAATTGTCAGTGACAACAAAAGATGCGGCACAAACATACACAAATAGCTTTTTTAAAAAAAAAAAAAAGTGCTTTGCTCATGGCCACGAAAAGCACTGCACTCAGCATACTTATGGCCTGTGTGTTAGTTTTCCACATTAAAATGACTGCCAGTGCCTTCCAGGGCTCTGAAAACTTAAACTCTCACTGGAACCCAGCTTCTGCTGATTTACGTTTGCACCATCTAACCTCTGTGAACCTACACTGGTATCAATGACTAAACTGCTCTGAATATTGTATCATTTCTAGCACAGGCAGTGTGTGTAAATACTGGACTTAAGTTTCCACAGCAGTCCAGCCAGAAAAGCTAATGCTGCATTCACATGGTTGGTACTGGAAATAACATGCAATTTTAATAATAAAGAATAGAATTTACTGTTACAGTTTACTAAATTTACATAAATGTTTATATACATCTTTGTATGCATGCATGTGTATTTACTGTATCTTTACATGAGAATGTTAGAGTTGCTTACATCTACCCGTACCCGCATCTTCAGAACCCTTGCAATGCTCTCAGTCATCTCATGCAAAAGCCAACTTGTGCCAAATACAAAAAAGAAAATCAAACCCCAACAGCCTCATATTTCAGTACCAAAAAAAAAATTGTTTGTAATCAGACTTCAAGCATATCAGCCCGTTGAATGTAAACGTATAAAATTCATTTTTTTGAAATATAAGTATTATCTATCTCCTGCAATGGTTCTTGATCTGATGGTTGTTCTTGGTTCTGCAAGGAGGAAGAGTTTGCCTATGGCCACAGCACATTCCTGGGAGATCAGGCCTCTGGGGTTCATCTGAGTCATTGCCTGACTTCTGGCTGCATCCTCTCTGTGTGCTCATCAAAAAACACTTTGCTGACCAGAAGATGTGCCAGCAGAGCTGCAGTACGGCAGATACTCTCAACTCTTCATACCTGGATCCTTCTCTCCTGACCTCTAGTTGACTTTTCCAATGGGACATGCCTGCACTCATCTCCAGAGCCATAACATTTCACATTGGGGTGGACAGAGCAGTTGGTTGCGTACCTCCCGCTCTCGCTATTTTGGTAACCTTGCTGGGACACTTATCTATCAAGTGGAGAGGGTACTATATATGGGAGCACCTACCAATGCATTCAAGTCTTCCAGCCCATAAGAAGCAATCTGATCCCCAACCCAGGGCATCAGCAGGCAGTAAATGCAACTCCTGTTACAACAGCTGACAGACTAAAGCAGCAGTAACAGCACACCAGGCAATGGGATCCCCGGCAGATGCTTTCCTCCGCCAGTTGTTGCAGGAAGGGCAGGAATGTTTCCCCAGCCCCAGTCTGCTGCCGGTGAGAAAATACCTCCCATCACACTCAAGAATGAAGCGTGCAGCACGGCTTTGGATGTTTAGCTGAAATAGTTCGTCTCATCATGGTGCATTTGGTCCCATCCTTCTTCATATTCAAGCAACCCTGTAGCATCTGGGAGCACGGGGCCCAAGACGGCTCCAAATGAAGCCAACAAGAGCTCTTCCAGTGACATACCCAGGAGCTGGCTTGGACCACAAGTGACCACAAACACTGTCCCAAGAGGCTGGAGGAGTAAGGTGGATATTTTATGGTCAGTCACGACCATCCAGGATCAAGCACTAACTCTATATAGAGACACTCTTCTATATGTATGCAAAATGCGCTTTGCCTGTTTTGACAACTGCAGTTTGGTTTCAGTTACTGATAACAAGCAGGTAAATGTAATATAAGCATATTAAGCAAAAATAAAACAATCTCTTCTTCAGCTCCCCTCTTGGTACATTTTTGCTGCGAAGTGGAAGGAGGCTAATTTTCACTTCATGTGGGAATTATAAAGGCATGCAGATTAACACTTTTACTCTATTTTCTTGCAAAAGCTGCCATTTCTCATAAGCTGTATTAAACCCTAGGCTCCGAGTTTGAGAAGATGGTGCTGTTCAATGCTGTGAAAACAATAAGACCGTGTGTACGGCTGTGCAGCAGCCCCTGCCCTGCTGGAGCTAAGTAAATTATAACCTTCACTTCTTTCAGAGGAACAGTCCCAGCTGCAGAGAAATGATTCCTTCAAATGACAATATAAAATGATACAGTCAAGCTGCCCAACTTCATTCCCGGAGAGATTTTCTCTCGGGATGCAATCTGCTTCGAGTAGAGGGAGTTATCTGAACGCTGCATTGGAATACAGAGAACAGAGCTGTTAGCAGCGGTTTCAACCTCTTGCAGAGAGCATTTCTCAATATACGAGGAAACACTCACGTGCAATTATTGAAAAGGAAGAGAGTCGCCCTAAATGCTCCTCTATGTCCCCGAAGCGCTCCATGAATGAATAAATACTCATTCATTATCTTTCAGCTGTTGTCACTGCAGCAGGCTTCGAGGGCAGGATTTAAAGTCGGGGCTGGGAGAGGAAGGAGGGGAGCACCCCACCCCAAGGAAAATAAGTTGTTATTTCCAGTGGACAGTATTTGGCCCCTGAGGAAGTCAAGGTGATTGCTCCACCATCCTGGAAGATGTGGTCACCAAGCCTCGTCTCTGCGACTGAGTTGGGCCTCATTATTATAAATAAGTCCTCATTAGTTTGGGTGCTACAAAAAACTTAGGCTAACTGGGATGCCACATCCTGGGCTTGGCTTGAAGACAAGATGAAGGAGCTCAGAAAGATGATAACAGAGAGAAATATTCATTGCAACTGGAGAAAATGTGTGGGAAGCAGTGTAATGCAGAGACTGCGGCTGAAGGAGCACAGGCTGCAGCACCAAGCTAACATGAAAGAGTTTCAAGGTGCTGAACAAAAGTCACCCTTCAAGAAAGTCCATCTTGCAGTGAAAAAACCCCATACATGGTTTGAAGAAGTAAGTTCTGCTGCTGTTGCCAGGTTTTGCTTGTCTGTTTTATTCTGGGTTTTGTTTGGTTTTTTGTGGGTTGTTCTGTTAAGGTTTTTTTGGAGGGGGAGCATTAACGGAGGCTAAGCAAAAGGACATTCTCAGTAGCTGGTTGAGAGAGAGAAAAGACAGGAAAAAAACCCACATCTTAGGATTTCTATGCCCATGTGTTTTCACCCTCGGTGTAGACTACCTCTCACCAGGGAGACAACGTTCCCTATTTCTATGAACAAAGACCACTCTGCCCCACACACAGGTTTGCCCTGACTCTTGTACACCACCACAAATACCGTGTCCATCCATCTCCACTGGTGTGAGTCATCACCCATCCCACCAGCAGCAGCCACACTTCACCAGGTAGTGCAGCACACAGGACATATTTTGGCCATCCTGAGGACACAAGGACTGGGAGCACATATTGCATAGGCTGCTTTGAGCACACCCCAGCTGCGGTGTTCAGTCCAAGAGGCACAAGGAAAGGGAACCAGCACTGGCTGCCTCACACAGCTGAAGGTGATGCTGTACCTAGTGGTACTACTGGGGAGGAAGCCATGGTACTCCATACCCCTGTGCACCAGCAAATTCCCTCACAGAGGGCAATGCAGGCGAGATGGGCCGATCACAGAGAAGAATACAAGTCAAATAGCTGACCACATCTTGTTTGCTCACTGTCCATATACACACATTCATCAAACAGCTTTTTGAGCCAAGTGCCTCCTTCCAGCCAGTAAATTCGCTCTTGCAAAAGCGTGAGGATAATTGCAAAACACGAAAGCAGCAGTATCAAGGGCATTTGCTAATACCTTCACTGACATTCACATAAAGCATTTTGCAATATCGTAGAGGGAAAAAACCACAGGCGGAATCAGCCTGTATTTATGTGAACCTCTTGGAAGCAAAGCTGACTTCTGCTTTCCAGTGTAAGACATGAACCAGCACGTCAGCGACTGGGCTACTGTATAGTGTGAATAAAACCAGGGTAAACCTACCTGTTAGGCATGTGTGAGAAGGTAGATATTACCAAGTCTAAATCAGAAGCCTACAAGCTCTGTTAATCCATGCTTATCTTGAGTTATCTGGTGGAAATGACTAACTGGGCTTGCGCTAACTTTTTTCCAAGAACTCACTCATCACTTAACCTTCACCAGCTGTAGACTCCCAGAAACAGGGGATGTGACCTTTACAGGATGCAAGCACACAGGAATGACTTAAGGGGCTGCAGGGCAGATAGTATGTACACCTAAATGCACCCGAAATGTAAAGCAGTTTGAAAAGAGAATAGCAAGTCTTTGCTGGGACCCTGGCCACAACCCTCAAAAGCCCTACCTTGCTTAGCACTTGTCTCTCAGTGTTGTGGACAAGCAGATAGAGGCGTCTTTAGGTTTTTTGCCATGTGAGTATAGCAGGGGTAAAAAGCAGCAAAGTTTCCCTTGTCAAGCCATAAAAGCAAATAAATGGACTAGGAGGGTGTTCCTTCAGTCAAGAAACAAGAAATCTAGCATGATTTCCTTTTTCACTTTCCCAGAACCTTTGAAAAATGGTACAAAATGAAGAAAAATATAATTGCCAAAGAGATCTCAGTTTTAAGCTGCTTGCATGACAGAAGAATGTACAATAAGTTTAAGTGTGACTTCCAGGCAGAGCTAGTTCCCACCGGCATAACCAACATCAGGAAAGAAATCCAGGTCCTTTCCCATGCTGCCTCAAGTACAAACCAGCTTATTTTACCCCGGTGCACAGGAATGCTAAGCAGGTCCACTTAAGAATGCATTATCTGCTCTTGGACATATTCTCTTGTAGCCCTGGATGGCAAATAACATTTGCCTTCTGCAACACATCAAACTGAATACTCACATTTGATTAGCTAGTTATTTGAGGTATCCTCGGGCTTTCTCTGCTCCTCTACATTTTAATAATCTCTCTTTAATTTCTGGCTGATAGTACTTTCACCCAAAATGTATTAGTATTTCCACACACCTATGTTAATCCCAATGCCACAAGCAGCTGCCCATTCTTCTTCACTCTCCTCGTCTTCCTACAATTTCTGTCTCGCAGCTGCTGCCACCATGTGAAAAGCATGCCCAATTTGCCATCTTCAGACAACTGGGTATTATACACCTTACTCCTACTTTGTCCAGGCCGCTTGTTAATGCATAGAAAACCTCTCAGAGACGGCATCAATATTCTTGTACGCTATACAGCCATGTCTCAAGATTTTTCACAGCTTGAGCTCTGCTCAAACTATGTAACCAATCCATTAGTGTCATACGAAAACCAATTTTTAATCTTATTTTTCTGCAGAATGAAAAATATCATAATGCTAAGCTTTAAATGAAATTATGATTTGTACTTCAATTTTTTTAGTATGTATTTTTCCAGATTATGCTTTAAGCCCCCACTGGTGCCTGCAATTCCTTGAAGCATTCTTACACTGCACCATACAAAAATAAACTGCATTTATCCCCTGCAGAGTCAATTTGCGCACCAATAATAAACACCCTAAGCCTGCCTCTTTTAATATGCCAAACTCTGACCTCAGATGTATATGCAAGGTTGCCGTTGACTTTAATGAAGACAGGAGAGTATATTTAAGGGCAAAATTGAGAATATGGTCTGATTTTCCTCAATATTACACATAAACACTCCATCAGATTCCTAAGGGCCTTTTTAACCAGGCCTCTCTAATAAGCTTTTGTGAGCTACATCTCCCAGTAAACCCCTTTCCCCCTTGACTCCAAATTTCAGAAACCTTAGTTTAACTCTGAATATAAACAGCAACTCCAGAGACCATTTCTAATCCCACATATTCTTGTGATACTGCTTCCTAACATGTTACTCTTTCATAGCCTCTGCTTATCATCCATTTGCTGCAGCACGCTGAAAATAACCCTGGCCAGGCACCCAGCTCCTCCAGGGTCAGGCACACAGGGGAACCTTCAGGACACACGCCAAAGCCATAGGAAAATATGGGATTTAGGGCAGCAGCACATGGTACTGCTCTTAGAAGGTGACCAAAAACCTCGGCTCAGGTGATGTGCCCATCTCACAAGCCCAGCTCATCAGACGGGGCTCGCCTAGATGGGTAACACCACCCCAGGACCTTGCCACCAGCCAGCAGGCATTTGCTAGTATAGATCCTAATATAGGGAAATAACTTTAAAGATGCTGGGTTTTGAGAAAAAATAAAGCAAACAAACTAAAACACTCAGATTGATGAAGTAAAGTAGTTTTCCAAAAGAGGCTCCTCTAGGAGTGGCGCTGCTAGATTTACATTCCTTCATAAACCAAATCCATGTTAGGCCTTACCAAATCCAATCCTACCCCCGTACCAAATGATCCATTTAAAACACGAAGCCTGGCACAAACCAAGGATAATTAACACAATACAGAGGTTCCTCTTGAAAGCATTAAGCCCAGGGCCAATGAGGGCAGAGATCACCCCTGTCGGATGGCAGCCCCCGCAGTGCGGTCCACTTTCCTGGCAGCATCCATGGGGGGATGAGGGCATGGCTACCTGGGGGTAAACTGCAGTGCATCCCCACCTCTCCTTGCTTCAGAGAGGCCTGGCCTGCCCCCAGACATGTTCGGTACGGGTAGCCACACACAAGTTCAGCTCCCGGGCGTGGGGGCACTGCTCAATTTAGGAGGGGTTTCAGGTTTTGCAGATGCCTGCTGCTGAGAAAGCATTCCTGTTGTGCAGAAGGGTAGGACAGGGAGTAAGAACCCTTCATCACCTAGCACAGCTTTGCATGGCTTCCCTGTTTTTCTGGGTGGAAGGCCAACTAGAGATAAACTGGGTTTCATTACATTATAAGTTATGACAGTGACATCGCAGAAAAAGAAATGGTTTTTGTTTCCTCCAGCTCCCTGCTGGAGTTTCCATTAGGCGCAGAAAAATTCAGATAGCGCAACCATTTTAAATTCAAATGCTCCTGCTGTGCCCTCATCAGGACAACTCCCTCGAGAAGTTATGCTTCTGATAATGCAACTAATAATGAAAGAGTAAACACCATACTAGCCCACTTTCAGATGTTTGGCCAGATGGTCACCTGAAAATAAAAAACAAACAACATTCAGAACTCCACCATCTTTTTCCAAAACGCAACCTCTGCATCTGATTTTACACGTGCTTTTTGAGATGAAGGTTATCTGAAAGACCCACATTCCAGGAATGGCTGCAAAGTGTACAGGTTATCTACAGCGCTGTTTGCATGGGTTAAAAATAGCACCTGATAATGCGATACAACACTTCTGCCGAGTTCTCAAAAACCAGAATTGACAGGCAAGGTGGGAAAAGATTAAGAAAGTGCAACTGCATTTCACATTTTATGTTATTAGGCAGACCAAATCCAAACCTTTGAATCCTAGGAACACTGAACCATCATCATAGCTTCAGGGCGTTGCTCACCTGCATCTGACAAGGACATTGTCTCAGACTCCCCTTGCATAAAGGGGCTTCCACAAAGCCCATGAGGCTCAAAGGGTTACTAATCTGCTGCCCTGTTAAGCTGTGGATAAGGACACACAGACCCCCCCACAGTGGATGAAGTGGATGAGATGACCAAAAAAAAAAGTCACTTTAAATAACAGTTCACTACTCAACTATTTATATGTTGTGGAAAATAAACTTCCAGCACCAAGCACCTCTTCTGGCTTCAGGGTAGTGACAAAAGCAGGCCATGCAAAGGAAGAGAAGCGATGAAAATAAGAATTTAACTGTCTCCTAAATAAACGAGTGCACCAGGGACAATTCAAAACCATACAAAAGGTGTAAACCAGTCGGATTTCAGGAAAAGGTCTCATCTGGCATTGGACACCCTGCTGGACTGAACAGCAGCCATGACAGGATGGCTCTTGTTCCTTAAATCTCATCCCACCCCTCTATAATGGCATCTTGTGTTGGCCTCTGCAAAGTCATGTACTCTGCTTTCTTGAGCTTTTCCATCTATAAAATGGGAATAATCAAAATTAATTTCCTTGCAGAGCTGTTATTAGGGTTAATTAGCTAATGTTTGTACACTGCTTTGAAAAATATAGGAGTGCTTTCTCTCTCTCCTTCTCTCTCACTTTCTCTATATATAAATATATGATGTCCTATTATCATAACCATCTGTGCCAGTGGGAAATTTTAATTGCTGAGCTAGCTCTCGGGAAAGACCTGCCATTCTGTAATATATAGGTCAGAGGACTTTGTGAACTGTGGAGGTAACGATAACACACTTAAACGCAGAATGCATTACATGAGGTAATGCTCAATTTGGTGCTAGCAGGGAGGTGTTTACTAAAAACTGAGAAGAAAAATCTTGGTGGCCCTTCTTTATGAACCAAGTACTAAGGATGGGACTTACAATCTCTCTTCAGGAAAATAAATTTATCTTCAATTAAAAAAACTGAGAAAACACTAACCTGCATTTCAAAATGCAGAGGATGGGATATCCTAAAGGCTAACCTGGAAGAAATATATGTGAAAGCAATTCCATTGCTAGAGAGAAACTAGTGGGTCAAAATAAATAGCTCCTCCGGCTCTTGGCATGAAGCAAGCTTGTTTCTTAAATGAGAGAAGAAATGAAAGAGGAAACAGAAGTTATGAAGCCTAAATATACACTGGAGGTAAAATATTATAAGTCATTAAGTTAAAGGGACAAACAGTACGGTTTTTGTTTTGGTTTTAGCTTGAAAGAGTAATGGGAAACAAGTATATGTTTTTATAAATATCACCAAGGAAAATACAGAGGAGAGAATGGGTCTATTGTTGAACAAGGCAGGGGATCACATAACAAGAATCCAGATGGACGAAGTACTCAATAGTTATTTCCCTGTGTGTTCTGTACAACGGACACAGAAGTATTAAGCGGGAGATAAAATTCTTTATCTAGATAAGCCTGAGGAAAAAAATGAGGAAGACAATAAATGTGAAACTATATCCATTTAATCAATGTGCCAAGTTCTTTCCATAGCAAACATCTACTGAAGTCAATGGAGTTAAACAAGGGATAAATTTAGCCCACATTTTATAACTCAATAAGACCAAATGACATGCACAGAAGGGATCTAAAGAAACCAAATATACACTGAGAACATAAAACTGCTGTAGAGCAGTCTTGAAGCTCATATGGAACTAGCACAATATGAGCAGTTTGGAGACAAACAGTTTGTAGAAAAAAGGTACAAAATGGGAATGGAGTAAGACATAGAGTTAGGAAATTCCAATCAACTGCTTTATTAGAAGAAATAAAATACAGAACATAAAACAGCATGATGAGTAAAAGAAAAGTCCAATAAAGAATGATTCTGCCCAGAGAAAACTGAGTTGCTTCCAAACATGCAAGTGTCTTGGAGGGAATGAGTCCTAGATTAATTAAGCAGTCTTTACTACTTATTCCTATGGGATTACAAACATACATGTAAGAGTATGACTTCACCATTAATCTCACAAAAAGAGGGAATGGGAAAGTCCTAGGTTGTAGTCTACGCACATCTACACTGGTGTAAATCTGAACCAGCCTTGGACCCAGTCCCTTCACAGCGTGAACTAACGCTCTTAGGAAAGGTGCTAAGTTAGCACACAGGGATAACGACATTCTCAGCTCGTCCTGGAAAGCAAACTCCTGCTCATGCCAGAGGAGCCATAAATAAATCAGCGAGTGTGGTCAGACCTCAGGCTGACAGATGGAGAAGCCAGTTACGAAGACTGATTAGTATGAACTCAAAACCGAATTCAGATCATCGACTCCACTGTAGACCAGCATTACCAATGGAAACGTGCCTGGAGATTTTCAGTCGCCTACACAAATCACGGATCCACATAGTCTGTTAGTGTGCTTACTGTAAGCTTAAATACACAAATGTATCAGGAATGTGGGTAAACTATACAGTTAGCAATTTATAACACATATATGTATTTTCACAATATATTAATGCAAAATTTTGTCTATCTACAATATTGGTAGAAAAGTTTCCTCTAGCACCCATGATCTTTATGCAGAACCACTAGATCTCCAAATGCTATAACGTGAAGAACACTGATACAGGGTGTTTTCACAAAAATCAACTTAAAGACCAACAATATCAAGCAAATTTTGTGATCAAATCACCTTCATGAAAGGTAGCAAACAGCACATCTGCTCCAGCCCTCCTCTCACAGCCTGGTAATAAAACCCATTTATCTGTGGTGAGCACTGAGGAGGTGATGGAGAACCACCAACAGAGCGGAAGCCTGAATGCAACCATGCAATGCACCCACAGGTCAGGGAAATGTGCACACTCAGGAAGGATAAGCCTTCATACAGCCAAAAGGCATATTTTTGTGCCAAAGGCTCCAGGTTTGCAGAAGGGAAATAGGTATAACACTGGGGAGACGCCATAAAGAGGATCAGGAGGTTTAGGAGGCACAGAGGGCTCTGAAGAAATTCTCTCAAGGAGACAATTTACACGTAATTGAAAAAAAGCAATATATAGCAGTGAAGGGATGAAATAGATGAAAAATAACAATGGATGTAAAATCATAAGCAGCTTGAAAGAAAGTTTTCTATAGGCTACAATAATCAATCTAAGACCAAGCTGTCAGGGTGTGGACTTCCTGGCTCTTACTCAACAGCCCCTCCACTGGCACCATATCTCAAAAAATCACTTTTTATTTTACATTATGTGCCCTGCCTGTGGAGGTACTCTGGATAAACCATCCCTAACAACACACAAGGAAGCAACAGCTGCCTGTCACATCACAAGTCATCCACTTGAGAGAGCTCCCCATCACGCTCAACTTGTTCCTTATCCTCCCAACCAGACTGTAATGTATGTAGGAGCAGACAAGACCTCCACACCATAACGCCCGTGGCTTTGAAGGGATGCACTGACTGAAGGGATGCAGGTCCAACATCTGATGTTTGCCACAGCCTCTGAACAACCCACTCAACAACTCCAGTAAGCTATACGGCACTTAAATACCAGGCCAGGTGTGCTGCAGCAGCTGTAGATCAGAAGGCCCAGAACACAGGCAGGAGCCTGATAGGCACTTTGTGTCTTTTAAAGGCAGCTCTCCTTGTCAAGACAGGAATAGTAAAACAAGTTTATACAGGCTCACCCATTCTTTATGGAGTTCATGACCCTTGTAAAATACCCCTTTTCTCCCCCCCTCTCTGCTCAGAGATGACTGCGTTTTCAGAGGGAAGGCTGAGGGGGTGGATTTACAGGACATCTACCCTTATCCTGACTTCCTAGGAAGTCCCAGGCCTTGCAGAAAGGCTATTTCCAACTGCTGTATCAGCAACTTGGGGGATAAGCCTGGTGCCGGGTGGCTTAGTCAAGGATTATCAAAAGCTGGGTTGCTCCCCATGTCTCTTCTTAGTTGCCTTTGTCCACTCTTGGTAAAGTTCCTGTGACAAGGGAAAGTGCAGAGTCCTGCATCTG
>NW_010168672.1:0-1344 GCF_000695765.1 Mesitornis unicolor
ATTTGGTTCCTTTCCTTCCTGTCCCTCCTTCTCCAGCTGTTCCTTCCACTCCTGTTACCTGTGTTCCCTTCATACCTTTCTTCCATAGCTGACTCTGTCTTTTATCTGCTGCATTTCTTCTCATTTATACATTTAGAGAAATATTTACTAATATTCCCCACTCCAGCCAAATTCTCCTTTCTTGCCTTAACTTCCCTCCATAATTTACTTTTTATTTGCAACCCATATCCTGTTTCTTGCTCCTTGCCTCTCTGCTGTGTCTGTCCTGGCAATGGATTGTGAGCTAGTAAAGGTCATCATGTCATTCAGACCTCCCATTCACAGTAATATGATAAAAATGGCTGTAAGTAATCATTCACACCTCAACTTGCCACAGATCTGCCTATTATTTTACCAGGAAAAATGCATCTTGTCTGTATGCTGAAGAGACTCCTTTCCCGCACATCAGCTTCCGTTTTAAACTCTCCAAAGGACACTTTTTTAAATTTTGTGGGTGCTCCCCAGCACGTAAGCTGCTTCAGCAAGGTGTGTGAGACACCTGATTCGGTCCCTTACTGCCCTTTTCAAGTGCAGAGGAGTCCTAAGTGCATTGTAGCATCAGATGCTACCTTTTCAGAGCTGCTAGTACTGCTATGGGCATCAAACTGTTCTTGCCACCAGCTTTGAGAGTGGGGAAGACATGCAGACCTCTACCTTGCTGTGTACACGTGCTAAGGGCATAGCAAAGTCCACGTGAAGAAAGTCTATTTTCATGACCTTCAGGTAAGTGCTTACACAGGAGCTACTGGGTGCTAAGCTTGTGGAAGGCCCTCATACCCACAAAAGAGCATTTGAGGACAGGAAGTGCTGCAAGGCAGACGCGTGTTCAGGAGTCACCTCCCTGCTCTCTGCTGACTTGGGACACTGCAGAGCTCGGGTCTTCCATACCTGTGTGCTGTAGTTGGAGAATAACAGAGACGGAGGAAGGCACAAACCCCCGGACCTGCAGCCAGCGCATTGCCCATGCAGATCAGCAGCACGACTACATGACAGTAATTAACAAGGCTCCTGATTTCCAGCTAATGATTTAATTCCACAACATATGAATGTATTACCTAACCTACATCTGCCTTGCTGTGTAAACATAAGATCTCCATGTAGTCATTTGTTTTCTATTGGCAGGATTATAGCATGTCTTTGGATAATGTTCCTAGAAAAAAAGCACAGAAAATTTGCCACATCAGTTCCCACAGAGAAATGAGCCTGATTTGGATCACATCACTTGCTCTACCTGCTCCTATATTTTCACTTACTGAGCAACCTATTTCCTCAAAATGACTTGAAATCCTTTTAACCTTCTTGTAA